>NC_061091.1:33240511-33268011 GCF_015104395.2 Macrobrachium nipponense
GAAAATAGTTCATTTAATCAGTGATGCCCTAACTTCTGGTGTCCTTATGGATGATGAGGTGGTCATCAACCGAAGAAACCACCACCGTATCCACCCAATCCACCACCAAAGCCTCCAAAGCTACCGCCATATCCGCCATAGCCAAAGCCGAATCCGTGGGGTCTGTAGCCGTAACCGCCGAAGCCATAGGGACTACCTCCAAAGAAGAAGCGTCGGCTAGGTTCGGGTGCTGGCAGGGCTCCAGTGACCTCCATCAGGGCAAAAAGGGCCACCAACACCAACAGGGCAACGCCGATCTGCAAAAGGAACAAAGGAATGAGCTAAGAAGACATCATTTGATGTTCAAGTGGGTTCATTCTTTGAACAATTAATTATACTTAGAATGAACAAGAATCAGGATTATTTTAACAATATTTCAGAGGTACAGACATCGCCTCAATAACACGTCATTGACAACAACGTGTCGAAATGGTATAAGAGATGTACAATGTTATGATTGGATGATTCTTATCATATTAGAAATTATTTGTTATTTATATATATATATATATATATATATATATGTTTATATATATATATATGTGTGTGTGTGTGTGTGTGCGTTAGTGTGCGTATATATATATATATATATATATATATATATATATATATATATATATGTTACGCAAAATGTGGATAATTGCCAAATGTGTACATTTTGCAATAAATTTTGCCTATTGTGTACAATTTGACAGGCACCAAGCGCTGCAAATTGTACACATTAGGCAAAATTAATTGCAAAATGTACACATTTGGCAATTATCCACATTTTGCGTAACATATATATATATATATATATATACTATATATATATATATATATATATATATATATATATATATATTATATATATATATATACATGATGGTGTGGTTTTGGGTATGGCTGGTACGTGCGGGAATAAAGACGGGTAATTTTCATGTAATATCTTCATCGTTGTCTTGCAACGAATTAAATTTCGAATAGATTTATTACTTTTATACAATCAATGAACTTTGAATGTATTAGTACAATATGGATCAACATTCTCCAGTGCTCTTTAGTCTTGATCGCTTTTTTATTTATTTATTTGTCTAATTATCAAAATTTCCAAGTTAATGAAGAGTTGTCGTGTTTATATAAAAGGAAATTTCATCCTAATCTAGCAATAATTAGTGAATTTTAGTCTAGCTCATTTTTTTCGTTATACGATTATTAAATTTACCAGAGAATTCTATTAGTCAGTATTGCTATGAAAAGCTGTTGTGTTTATATACAATGAAATTTCATCCTAATCTTACCGTTTTCATGATGAACAAGCAACCGATTTCTTCCTTCGCTGATTTTGCAAAATTTCTGTACAGCTTCGTTTATTTACAGCTGGTATTTATGCACGGCGACTTCCTATGCGAAGAGTTGCCAACGACGTCTATTTCGAAACTTAATGGGAGGGACTTTTACGTAGAGATATTTAAAAATATCTTGACTGATATTGATCGTTAGATGCTAAGGTTGTTATTAATTACACTAGTTTTCCCACAAGTATGATTTCTACAACTACTTATCATTCTTCTCATTTCACGACGTCTGATGTGCTTGGAAAACTCTTTGCATAACCACTGGAAGTGGCGGTAAAACTCATCGTGAACCTGCCCTGCATGATTTGGCAACCATTCTCAGCAGTTCAACCTTTTTTTTTTTTTTTCGAAATTTCTCTTCTTCAGTTAGGAGATTCCCTGCGACACAGATGCCCTGGTCTTCATATTAATTTTTTTTTTAAATCGGGTAGACAAGACTTGGAGGAACTTTGAAAGCGGTGTACAAATGAGAATGATTCATTCATGGAAGTTATTGAATAACAGTAAACTGGTTCGGTATTTGATGAAGGTGGTTAAGAGAAACAGGATATAGAAAGAGAAGATATAAAAAGGAGTTATGAAAGGGTAAATTATATGTATGGAAAAAAATGAGAACGCATATTCCTAGTACGAAAACTTCTGCCGAGAATCACAAAAACTGAGTTTTATAATGAAATATGTAAGACATGAAGTAGAAAGTGCAAGCAATGTGGAGTCGTCCAATGTACATTGTTAAGCACCAACTTTTGGATGATTAATTTGTGCATGATCCCTTATTTCTTAATTCAACTTTAGAGTTTGCTACAATGGCGAAATAGTTTACCCTGATCATCGTACCAACTCTCCTTTATCTTGTTTGGGCTTGTCCTTAGCGACAGTAAATTGACTGCGCTATAGAAGCCTCATAAACTGACTAATAAAACTACTTGCTTTCTTATAAGGGTCTCAGACTTCGTTTTATTACCGAACCAAAGGAGAGAATAACACCAGAGTGATTCTAAGCTATGTAATTGACCCTGAGTCGAAAGATCTGGGAGCACCCCACAGTTCCACTTTCCTTCGTGCTTCAGTCATATATATATATATATATATATATATATATATATATATATATATATATATATATATATATGTGTGTGTGTGTGTGTGTGTGTTGTGTGTGTGTGTGTTTTCCTGTGTATACCTATACATATATCTACTTATTATATATATGTATATATGTAGTATATATACACACACACACACACGCACACACACACACACATATATATATATATATATATATATATATATATATATATATATAGATAGATAGATATATATATATATATATATATATATATATATATATATATATATATAGATATATATATATATATAGTATATATATATATATATATCTATATATATATATTAATTATATATGTATATATTCCGAGTTCAAAGATTATGTTGAAATTCCATAAACTTAGGTAGAAATATCCCTCACCTCTTTTTGCCTAAATTCCCAAGAATAAAGCAAGTTTTACAATACCGATAAGACTACTGTTGTGAGCTTCATTCTCTATTAATAAAAAAAAACTGTTTTGCTGATGGGGGGTTGGTGGCAGGGGGACCTTGCACCCTGCTCCAAAAATATTCGCTAAGACCAAAATACATATTACATTATACTTCAATACAATCTCCACTTAACATAGACAATCAAGAGCTTATTCATTTAAGTTATTAGAACGAAATATCCTCTTATTTTAACATTTCATTGAATAATTATTTTAGCCTAGAGCTAAAATGAAGGCTTGTTGATGGTGACAAAAGGACTCAAAGAAATGAGCTCATGAGAGAGTAGGGAGTAAGTGATTTGAAGTTTGCTTTCATTCCAAAAAGACACCGCCATTAGCGTTGATGCTCAGATTCTGAATAATGACGCTGCTCTGTCATTGCAAACAAGTTGCCACAACAGAGGAAGACTTTTATCAACGAAGATATTGATTTTTAAGACAATTCTTCATTGCTCATCATAAGGAGAGTAATTTAGAACGTTAGAAAAGGCAGTACTGTAAAGGATTATTATATTTATGGAAATGAAAAATCTATTACTCCTTCCCATTCATGGGTGTATAAGAAATGTGAGAAACATACTCTCTCTCCCTTTGTCTCTTACAACAGATGGGCGAAATTCCTCTGTGTCGTAAGAAATAAAACCTTACAATCATTGACTCTGTCCATGTAATCATTTTAAAAAAGTAGACCTTTCTTCAGGGGATACGTGAGCCCCATGCCAGATATGTAACGGCAGTTGAAACAAAAGTGTGTAAGTTTCGTCCTTCCTTTGCTATAGGAAGGGATGGATGATCAGCTCAGAAGCACTTTAAACATTCCAAATTATTGAAAATATTACTCGCATTCAAATGAGTTGAATAAAAGAGAATTTAATGAATGCCAACTATTATATTCTTTTATCAGAAAGTTATGAACATGTGCCTATGATTATAAATACAATTCTATATTTTCAGTTAGATATATGTTAATCAACTACATTTAAAACAAATGTCCTCTTTCCAACACATTATCGTATAGCTTTACATTTCTATTATTCATGAGACCTCAAAGAAAAAGGACGATTGTAATAAAGCAGTTCTTCCTTACATCAATCTTCACTTTAGGAATGAGAAAATTGTGGATAAATATGGTATTCACCGGAAATACCTATGAACTTACCAGAATAGTAGATTCAGTTCTCCTTTTATTCCTTTTGGGATGAGGTTTAAGTGTCGGTTGTCAACTTGTCGAGAATCATAAAGCAAATAATGCACACCGAGTTTCAGGACGTCTCTTGGTCTTTGGAAATATTTTGACCTTATGCCTTTTCACGAACAAATGAGGTGCCAATGACTAATTTTGACTCGGTCATTTAAAACAGACTTTCGTCAGTCATCTTGCGCATCAGTGAACACAGTAGACTTCGAAGGGAGCCCAGTTATATCATCCTATAGAGACGGTTTCTTATAAGTAATATGAAAGTATATAAGAGTTACGTTACTCCTCCCTTTTTCATATCGAAGTAGAGTTTAATGTTCTGAACATTCAACTGTTGGAATGGTTTTATGTTTCAATGTTACACTATTTATATATTAATTGAAGGGCATTTCCCTATACTATATACATTATTTTATATCCTATTTCTTTGTGTCAGTCATTTTCATCAGACATCTTCGGTGTGCATTCTCATTATTGTATTTAGGTCAAAGTACTATGAAAAGAAATGTACATATCCAAAATGTGTGCAGTTAAATTTTATATCTTTTTAGATGACATAATAAGAGAGATTTGCAAAGATTATATTATATATAATTATTTGGAAAAGACTTTAAACAATGAACGTTTAGCCTAAATTGACTACTGATTAGATCATAGAGATCTCCTTATAGAAGCTATATCCTCAATTCCCTTTTTATATTTTTCTTGTTTTCCAAATTTTAAAAAAACATTCCTTTCCTCGTTTAAAGTATGAAATATTTTTCAGTTACAGAATCATCCTGCCTCCTTTGCTTTATCACATCAGCTTTATGTTTATCGTCTTATTCCTACAAAACTCTTCCCCTATCATCCATTTTGTCATTTGCATTGTTTGATCAATCACTACAAGACACAATTTTAAGCAAATGAATCAATACTATGACTGAGCATTTCTTGGAATGGCCTCTTTCACATTTTCCTCTTTACAAACGATCACCTTTTACTTGGATTGACCTTAAATGCTTCAACAAGTTTTACAGATATTTAATCAAAAATAAGTTATCTCTTCCTGATCAAATTCTGCATTTCATGTATTGTTTGATACAAATATGGAATGTGATATAACCCAATAATCCTCTTGGTGCTTCTCAGTCTACATTTTCTTTCATTTAGATACATTTGCTCATTATTAATTATTTTTCAAACATTCCTGTTCATTTTCCCTGCTTCCCTGTCTTTCCTACAACGTTCTTCTTTGTCTACCTGCATACTTCTCAATTAGCGCTCCTTTTTACCAAATAAATGCACTTTCATGTATATTATTTCGTTTACAAAATATGCACAAAGCATCGTCCTTTTCCTGTCCACCACACATACGCTCCAAAAACCCCCTAAAATAGCTATCTCCTTTGCCAATTTTTTTAATCATACCAGGGAGGTATGGAATTGGAAACCCCACCCAAGTTCCGATGCCCCAAGACATCAGTTGAGTCACACACTAACAGTATCAGTCGTCTAAAAAGAACATACTCTCACAAGGGAGTCTGAGGAGGAGGGAGCTGCGATGGACGTTGCGAAATCTGCCAGGGGCTTTTTGCGATGGGATTTACCTGTTCTCTCATCGATTACGCTGAGGAAATTTCCTAAGATATAGATTTACCGAGGAGATAATTATTGTATTTATAATTATCGTGCCAATAAGAAAGAAGAATGATATGGTTAACAATAGTTTTAGATGACAATTGTCGATATAAGATGCGAACGTCTTTCAATATTTCCTGCGTACATTGACTGGCGATCAAGTTTCAAAATAGATCGCTGGCAACTCTCCGCTCTGGAACAAGTGTCCTATAAAAGGCAGGTCGCTTGGCACACTGACATACACTTCTACAATCAGCTAAGGAAGAAGCACAACTCCTATTCACCATGAAAACTGTAAGTATAAAATAAGGAGTTTTATCATTTAAAGACATAAATTCTAAGATACTAGGTGGATAAATAAATAACATTTGATATATATATATATATATATATATATATATATATATATATATATATATATATATATATATATATATGAAAGCAATAAATATAAAAATAATAATTTACCTGTAAATATACAATTAAACATCCATCAGACATTCCATATAACTGTAGTAAATTAAAAACTATTTTTTTTTTTATAGATTATATAAATTTTAATTTCTATTAGTAACTGTTCTTGATATTTACGTTATTTAGTACTTTTACTCTATATAATCCTTATTCATTCTCATTTAAAAGTAAAGTACAATGAAGTAACCAAAGCATTTAACTGGAATTTAGTGAATTAATTTCCTTGATTCCCTTTGCAGATCAGCGTTGCCCTGTTGGCGTTGGTGGCCCTTTTTGCCCTGATGGAGGTCACTGGAGCCCTGCCAGCACCCGAACCTAGCCGACGCCACTTCTTTGGAGGTAGTCCTTATGGCTTCGGCGGTTACGGCTACAGACCCCACGGATTCGGATTTGGCTACGGCGGATACGGAGGTGGTTTTGGAGGCTTTGGAGGTGGATTTGGTGGATATGGTGGTGGTTTCTTCGGTTGATAAACATCTTATCTTTCATGCAGATGCTGGAAGTTACAACGTCAATAACCTCCATAAATTGTTTAATATTCGAAAATATTATGACTGAATGATTTATGTAAATGAAAATGTGAGTGTTTATTTTTCTATAAATTGTAATAAATATTCTTCTTCTTGAAAAAAAAAAGATCTTTGATATCTTATTCCTCTTCCTGTGATATACACTGAAATAGAACTCAGTTTCAAATGTCTTGTTATTTGTTTTAGATTATTGAACATTTCTTGGCAATAGATTCCAAAACACTGGGCAATTAAGGGATTAAATTAAACAAATTTTTAAAAGCAAAATTGTTTAAGATTCCATGAACTCCGAAACTAAAATTGCTAAGTAATAAATAGAAGCTTTATAACATAAAATAAGATGACTCTCACAACTTTTTATGAAATATGGTCTTGGTCCACAAGAAACAGACGAACTATTAACGTGTGTTATGTGGCAACAGAAAAGGGAGGTAGCTTTGTTGAGAGATAAAGAATGACTTCCTCACTCAATGTCATGTTTCAGATTATATCTTGCACATATTTTACTGTCAAAATACGTTGCAGGGTCGAGATTCAACTACAAATCGCCAGAAATAACTGAAACCTTAAACAATTTACAGCAATATAAGGTAAAACCTTTAAGGCAAAAACAATGCAAACTAACAAACAAATAAATTTTAAATTTACTTAATGAAAAAAAAAACAATAGGACGGATATATGAAATCCTTCAGTCATCAAGAGGATATATGATAAAACAAGTTTACAGTGCAAAGTAAAAACAGCCTCCAGTATCACATGCATCGTGATGCAGAACAGTAAGGATAAATTCCAATTAAAATTTCAAACTACAGAATAATACTCCCGGAAACTTTGCTTCCAAATTACAGGCGATTAAAAGATCTCTCAGGAGAACAGAAAAAGGTAAAAGTAATGGAACACACATTCGAGTGTACTCATCGGCAACAATATCCCAACACAAATAGTTGAATAAAAGAGAATTTGATGTCTGTCAAATATATTCTAGTATTCAGAAAGTTGTGTACATGTGCTTATGATTATAAATATAATTCTATATTTTTATTTAGAAATATATTCATAAGCGTCTATCAATTCTTATATTAGATATTGTCTTTCCAAAACAGTACTTTGTAACTTTGTGTTTCTGATATTTACGAAGCCTCACAGAAAAAACATGATCTTAACACAGCAGTTCTTCCTTATAACAAAATAAAACAACAACAAAATAAATTCATTCCTGTTACTCAAAGAAATAGAATCTTCACTTTAATTGTGGGTGAAAACAGCATTAAACTGGAATACCTTTGAACTTACCGACATAGTAAGTCAGTTCACCTTTGATCTGTCATGAGATGAGGTTTTATGTAATAGTTGTCGAGAATTATAGAGCAAATGAAACAGCGAGTTTCAAGGCGTTTCTTGGCCTATGGAAGCAGTTGAACCTTATACCCCAAAGACTGTTTTTCATTCTGTCATTTAAATCAGAATTTCATAATTATTCTAGTGCGTCAGTGAACAAACTAGACTTACAAAAGATTCCTCAGTTATCATCCTAAGGAAAGGGTTTTAATAAATAAAAGAATATTATATTTATGAATCATTATTTTTCCATTACTCTGTTCTATCGAAGAAGACCCAAATGTTTTGTTGGAATAACCGGCTGGTTACAGGTTTTAAGGTGAAAATAGCTATTGACGTATATTTCCAATGACACTTGTTTTATAGATCATTTCTTTGTGTCAATCATTTTCATCAGTATTTCCTGTACAGTTATCTTTTATATCCTTATGTTGACGTAATTAGAGAAACTTATACTAAGAGAATAAGAGAAACTTATACATACTGAAACAAAATGTGTTTAAATTCTTTCATTTCTTCACAGTCTCTCATTTACGCTTAGGTCATAGAAAGCTACTTATAGAAGTTATATCCTCGGTCCCTATATCTATTTCTTTACTTTCCTTAATATCAAATAATTTCTTTCATCCGTAAATGTTTCAAAGATGTTTCAGTCTTAGACTTACCTTAATACCGAGCTAATCCTTCTGTCAGCATTGCAGTCTTAGATCAGTGTAATGTTTATCGTCTTATTCTTGTATAAATCTTCCATTATTAACCCCTCTGTCAGTTGTCAGCATTGCTTGATCAATCACTTCCAAATGCATTTTTAAGAAAATGTATAATAAGCGATCATTTGTGAGAATAGCCTCTACCACCTTTTACTCTTTACAAACGATTACCTTTTACCAGTTTCTGCCGAATAACGCAATTAATGACATTATTATCAAATAAAAGCAGTATGTTCCTACTTGCATCTATTAATCCAATTTACAATATTTTCTTCTTATTGCCAAATTCCCTTTAATTTTCCATAATCGCATTAACAACTTTTCATGATATTCAAATAAAAATAATTAACCTCTGCATCATCAAGTTCTGCTTTTCTATTATTATTGGCATTCGGTTAAATTATTTTTTGAACATTTCAGTTCCTTTTCTCTTTTTCTCTGTCTTTCCCACAACACTTCTCTTTTTCTGCCAACATTCTTCTAAATTAGGTTTCAATTTACCAAAATATTGCACTTATATATATATATATATATATATATATATATATATATATATATATATATATATATATATAATATATATATACAATGCTTCATGGTTTTATGATCTAAACACAACTACTTCTATTTTAGTTAAGTTAAACCTGTCCAATGCAAAATCCTGAAAGTAGTTATTTTCTATTTTACCCCTTTATTTTAACATAACATGGAGGTAGGTTCCTGGAAACCCCATCGAAGTTCCGATGCCCCAAACTTCCTTTGAGTCAGATCCTAACAGTATCAGTCGTGAAAAAAGAAGATTCTGTCATGGGAGGTAGAGGGGGAGGGAGCTACGATGGACGTTGCATCGTCCTGCAGGGACTTTTTGCGATGGGTTTTACCAGCGATTACGCTAAGAAAATTTCCTAAGCTACAGTTTTACCGAAAAGATAATTATTGTATATTTAATTATTATGCCAATAAGACAGAAAAATTATAAGTTTAACAGTTATATTAGATTATAATTGTCAATAATAGATAGAAATGTGTTTGAAGGCTTTCTAAGTAGATCCCTGGACAATCCAGCTTCAAAATAGATTGCTGGCAACTCTCCACTCTGGAACGAGCGTCCTATAAAAGGAAGGTCGCAAGGCGCACTGACATCCACTTCCAGATTCAGCTAAGGAAGAAGCACAACTCCTATTCACCATGAAAACTGTAAGGATAAAATAAGGAATTTTGTCATTTAAAGACATAAATTCTAAGATACTAAGTGGTTAAATTAATAACAGTTTGATATATATATGAATGGAAAAAATATTCAAATAAAAATCCATCAGACATTCCATATAACTGTAGTAAATTAAAAACTGTTTGCCTTTTTACTTATCGATCTTATAAACTGTAAATTCTGTTTTTAACTATTCATGATATGTACGCTGGTTAGTACTTTTACTCTATATAATTCTTAATCATTCTCATTTAAAAGTAACAGTACAATGAACTAACTAAAGCATCTAACTGAAATTCAGCAAATTAATTTCCTTGATTCCCTTTGCAGATCGGCGTTGCCCTGTTGGCGTTGGTGGCCCTTTTTGCCCTGATGGAGGTCACTGGAGCCCTGCCAGCACCCGAACCTAGCCGACGCCACTTCTTTGGAGGTAGTCCCTACGGCTTCGGCGGTTACGGCTATAGACCCCACGGATTCGGCTTTGGCTACGGCGGATACGGTGGTGGTTTTGGAGGCTTTGGAGGTGGATTTGGTGGATATGGTGGTGGTTTCTTCGGTTGATAAACATCTTATCTTTCATGAAGATATTGGAAGTTAGAACGTCATTTACCTCCATAAATTGTTAAATGTTCCAAAATATTTGACGCTAATGAAAATATGTGCTTATATTTATATAAATTGTAATAAATTTTATTTTTCTTAAGAAAAAGTTTGATATTTTATTCCTCCTCCTGTGATGCAAACTGAACTAAAATCAGTTTGAATTGCCTTGTCATGTGATTACATTATTTAATATTTGCTAGCATTAGATTCCAACACACTAAGGAATCTTCTTTTTCATTTAGGATTGCGTTAAGTACATTACTGAAAACTATTAAATGTAGTTCAGAATAGATGAAGATATCATAATCTACGTAACAAATATTACGAAGTAACAAGTAGAAGGTTTATAACATAAACAAGGTCATCACACACACAACTTTTTATAATATATGGGGAGTTCCACGTTTGCTGAGTGCATTTCGCGCTCGGCTACCATTCGGTGGTCCGAAGTTCGATTCTCGGCTCGGCCAGCGCGGAACTAGAGGAATTTATTTCTGGTGATAGAAATTCATTTCTCGATACAATGTGGTTCGGATCCCACAATAAGCTGTAGGTCCCGTTGCTAGGTAACCAAGTGGTTCCTAGTCACATAAAAATATCTAATCCTTCGGGCCAGCCCTAGGAGAGCTGTTAATCAGCTCAGTGGTCTGGTAAAACTAAGATATACTTAACTTATAATATATGGGAGATCTTAGTCAACAACAAAAAATAGTGTACTATGATATTATGGTCATCACTTTATAGCGAAGAATTATAAGTTAAAGGAAAGGAAAATGTATCTTCTTCGAGAAGGTCTGCAGCCAGGATGCATTCGCGCACGTGTTGGAGGCACCTGTATTTATTCATGATATTTACGTAAGTTAGTACTTTTACTCTATATTATCCTTTTTCATTCCCATTTACAATTACAGCAAAATGAACTAACTAATCATCTAACTGAAATTCAGCAAATTAATATCCTGATTTCCATTTCAGATCGGTGTTGCCCTGTTGGCGTTGGTGGCCCTTTTTGCCCTGATGGAGGTCACTGGAGCCCTGCCAGCACCCGAACCTAGCCGACGCTTCTTCTTTGGAGGTAGTCCCTATGGCTTCGGCGGTTACGGCTATAGACCCCACGGATTCGGCTTTGGCTACGGCGGATACAGCGGTGGTTTTGGAGGCTTTGGAGGTGGATTTGGTGGATATGGTTGTGGATTCTTCGGTTGATAACCATCTTTTCTTCCATGAAGATCCCCGAAGTTAGATCGTCAATAACTGCCATAAATTCCTTAAAGTTCGAAGATTATGACTGACCAATTATTGCCAATCAAACTATGAGAGTTTATTTTTCTATAAATTGTAATAAATTTTCTTAAAAAAAGAAACCTTTGATATTTTATTTCTCTTCCTGTGATGTAAACTGAAATAGACAGTTTCAAATGTCTTGTCATGTGTTTCAAATTATTAAACATTTGTTGGCAATAGATTCCAAAACACTGGGCGACTAATGGGTAGAATTAAACCTGTTTGTAAAAACAGAATTGCTCAAGATTCCATGATCTTGGTAACCAATGTTATAAAGTGTAATAAATAGAAGGTTTATAACATAAAATAAGATGACTCTCAAAATTTTCATGATATATGGGAGGTCTTAGTCCACAGAAATAAGCATACTATGAACATGTGTTATGTGGCAACATAAAAGGGAGACACCCCTCTCTCTCTTTTTCAGTAGTATTTAACAGTTGTTCAAAGTACTCTCGCCATCTCTTCTTAATGTTTTCCTCCCTATAAAATATATTTCCAACACAATCCTTGACGGCACCCAATCTACCCACATCCTGTCTGCCTTTTCCTCAAGTTTGAAATCTTATAGATATCCTTCTCTCCTTCTCTTGTTCGTAGTCTGGTGGCAGAGGGGTGTAGGTGTGTTTTGGCGTACATACAATGTTTTATTGGTGATTCTGGTAAAACAAACCATACAGAACCCAAATCCGCGTGATGCCACTCTGTCATCCTTGAGCAATTTTTTTTACTGCCAAAATTCAAAATGGCCGAAGCCGAGATCACCGAAATTCGATTTTCGCCTATACCTTCGCCAAAAATGGACATAGAGATCTGATTTTGGTGTCTAAACATATGTTTTAAGGGTCTGGGAATCCATTAGAACACACAAATAAATTCTATTTGCCTTCTGTGAATATAGATTTTTACATTTCGACGAAAAAAGTGCTCAAAGTGTGATGCCAGTGATGGCTGCATAGGGTTTAGATAAATATGGGTTTAGCAAAATGTTTTATTCACACTTATATCCCACAGTTAAGCTGAAAACATAAATATTCACACGCTACAGTTAACGTGATTAACAAGTCATAGGGATGAAAGAAACAAACAGCAGTCAAGAACGGAAACAGTCAAATGAACCAAGCAGAGATCCGTTGTATGCAAGACGGAAATTATATGCTAATTTGCCAACATAACCACACAAATCTTGTGACAATCCCAAAATGTCATCATTAGTCTTCATCCGAATCCTCATTTGCCAGGACAGATGATTTAGTTTGATCGTTGCCGCAGTCTTCGGCACCGTGACATCCGCAGAAAACTGAACACGAGAGTCTCGCTGCAGAACACCTGCACTTGGCTGTTGCGCAAGGCGGCACTGAACGGCAGCCACATCTGATCATTGTGAGTACCTCATCCGGGGCGCTTGTCACATTCGGAGGTAAGGGTATTGGTACCAATGAGTTTGATGTCTGGTCTGTTGTCCACCCGTGTGTGTTGAAATGCTGGAGGGTCAACTTCAAGTGCTGCACGCCACACTGCTGAGATCCTTTGTGCTACTAGTACTTAGAGAGGAAGGGGAGATCTCGTAGCAAGATTGGCAGGCATCTCTGGCTTGGAAGGTCCTCTATATCGTTGCACCGGTATCTCAGGCATTACCTCTTCAGACATTTCTTCTTTCTGCAGGCGTCTTATATTTGTTGATTCCAAGTCCGATCTCTCTCCTTGTTGTATCTGTGTTACCAGAATTGCTAGGGCATGTGTGGATTGAAGACCGTTCTGTGACGAAATGTTAGCGTCAAAGTTATCAGCTATTGTCTGAACTAGCCCAGAGCTGCATTCTTTCAGACCTGTGAGTTCTTGGCTCTGGGCAGCAGCATGGGCTACAGAGGCCTTGAATTGCAGTATTTCATCATACGACGCCGTGACTCGGAAGTTATGTAGACATTCAATGAGGGACTTCTCTCTGACTGTAACGCCAAGCAAGACCTGCAAAGTTGTGTGTCTGTTTGTAACGATACTAGTTACGATGTTTCCTATCATAGCTGCAGGTAATGTGGAGTCTAATTTAGTGGAGAGCAGGGACAGCAGGTGCAGCAGGGTTTGGCTTGCATCATCCAGTGAGTTTTCTAAGCTGACTCTAGTTTGGTATTTGGACTTGTCATGTTTGAGTGTCTTAGTTTCAGCGACAATGAGCTTTGCCACCTTCGATGCTGCTGCATCGTCATCGTCTTCATCATTTGCCACGAGCTTCAGAATGCTAGACGATTTACTCCTGAACGAGAGAATACTCGCTACACCCGCACCGGACAAGACCAGAATATCATGTCCAAAATGTTGTGATAGTTTCGACATCAGATTGCGGCGAGTCAGGGACTCTCCTCCATGAGCAATGTATTGTTCATGCAGTTCTATGGAGTTCCAGATGCGTGTACGGTCTTCATTTAGATCATGTATGACTCCGTTGAAAGCTTCATCTTCAACTTGTACAGGCTTATGAGAAGCAAAATGGATGTTGCGAGGACCACGAAAAGTTGACATAGTCTTTGTGGTACTGAGCATCAGCAGCATGTAAGTCGCTGACAGCACCCTCCACCCTGATGCGTACTTGTTGTGCCCACTCATCATTTCGCGCATCACATGCTTTCAGGATAACATCCTTCAAGGTGTCTTGGTTATGTCCGCGATCAGGAGTTCGGCATTGAACGACACGGCGCCATCGTTCAGGGTTTTTCGAATCTAGTTCTGAAGAACACTGTTCACCACATATTAAACAATGCTCTTTGAATTTGAAGGGTGTGATAGTCGAACGCCGAGATCGTTTCACATCTGGTTCTTCTGACAATTTCCTCTGTTTTTGTAAGAAGCGTTTTATGTGAGTCTTTGATGTGTATGTTGAAGCACAGTTTCTATGCACGAACAATGATCTAAATGTATCTTGTAATGTGGATGTCAATGAAGCATGCAGCCCATCACCCCTACGTTGACTAGCAGCTTCAATGGAATTGAGTCTGTCTGGTCCCGCAACTGTTAGAGGTGCTTCACTATCACTACAGTTCATGCAACTTTCCAAAAGGCAAGCGGTGTTGGGCTGTGATGAAGAATCCATCTTGTTTGACAGCCTGAAAATGAGGATACACCATCACCAAAGGAATATATGATAGAAAGCGAGTTTATAGAGTTATGTTATTAGGTTTCTGCAATAGTAGAAGCAATATTAGCATGATTAATATACGCCAGCGGTCAGAGGTACATTGTGTAGGAAATATTTTGAAAGCAACAGAGACCATGCCCATAAGAACAACTATTCTACTATGCGTTCTATGCCAATGACTGTATTGTGCGGTAAAACAAATCATCAGAGGGGAGATAGAGTTTATTTGTGTGTTCTAATGGATTCCCAGACCCTTACAACATATGTTTAGACACCAAAATCAGATCTCTATGTCCATTTTTGGCGAAGGTATGGCGGAAATCGAATTTCGGTGATCTCGGCTTCGGCCATTTTGAATTTTGGCAGTAAAAAAATTGCTCAAGGATGACAGAGTGGCATCACGCGGATTTGGGTTCTGTATGGTTTGTTTTACCAGAATCACCAATAAAACATTGTATGTACGCCAAAACACACCCAGGCAAAAAATCCTCATTCTGCCACCAGACTACTGTAAATTCATGGTGGAAAGAAAGGCAGGCACATAACGTCGACAAATTGGTCAACTATATTTCTCAACTGTATACAAACTGCAGCAGACAGAATAAAAATTTTTATTTACCCCTGGTAAATGCTGCAAAGATCATTTACCAGTCTTTAAAAACTGCTTAGAAAAGATCCATAATGTAGTGCCATATCTGCAAAACTTTATGAAGAAATATACCAGCAAAATTACACGTTGTTATTTCTGCATAGTACTTGATGGTGCATAAATGATTTGACAGCCTTGACCGACAGCCGAGAAAGCACGCTTTAAAGAGACAGGGTTTCCAATTAGGTTATGAAGGCTGCGACATTGTTTACATAAGAATCATCGCATAGCGATGGCACCAGGGAGTGCACACGTCACAAACTGGTTTGAATAATATGCACTGTCTAATCTATCCTCTGCACCTGATTTATCATATATCTTGATGACTGAAGGATTTTCAAATATCATCGCTCAGGGATATATTTTTCTTTTATTAAGTTGGTGCAATTTTGATGGTAAATTTTAAATTGAATACTTTGCTATTTTTTTTTATATTTACTTTAGAATTATTAACTTATTTTGTTGCAAAGTGTTTCAGCTCTGTTACTTTTTTTGATTTGTAGTTGAACCTCGACCCTGCAACGTGTTTTGACAGCAAAATATGCAAGATATGATCTGAAACTTGTATTACTAAGTGAAGACGAAGTTCTTCCTTTCTTCAACAAAGCTACCTCCTTTCTCTGTTGCCAAATAACACATGTTTAAAGTACACCTATTTATTGTTTACCAGGACCTCCCATATATCATAAAAAAATTGTGAATGTGACACATATTTTTTATGTTATAAACATTCTATTTATTACTTCATAATATTGGTCATGGAGTTTATGGGATCTTCAGCAATTCTGAACTTTATATAAGAGTTTTATATAATGTCTTTAACACAATCCCACTAGAAAAACAATTCCATAGAGTTTTGGAATCTACTGCCAACAAATGTTAATGTTAAATAATATAATATACATGACAAGACATTAAAAACTGAGTTTTACCTCAGTTTACATCACAGGAAAAGGAATAAGATATCAAAAGCTTTTTTTTTTTAATAAAAAGAAAATTTATTATAATTCATAGAAAAATAAACTCTCATATCTTCATTTGCATAACTTCTAACTTTCGGTGTATTCATGGAAGATAAGATGTTTATCAACCGAAGAAACCTCCACTATATCCACCAAATCCACCTCCAAAGCCTCCAAAACCTCCGCCGTATCCGCCATAGCCAAAGCCAAATCCGTGGGGTCTATAGCCGTAACCGCCGAAGCCATAGGGACTACCTCCAAAGAAGTGGCGTCGGCTAGGTTCGGGTGCTGGCAGGGCTCCAGTGACCTCCATCAGGGCAAAAAGGGCCACCAATGCCAACAGGGCAACGCTGATCTGCAAAGGAAATCAAGGAAATTAATTTGCTAAAAATTAGTAAATGCTTTAGTTAGTTCCTTGTACTGTACTTTCAAATGAGAATGAATAAGGATTATATAGCGTGATGCTTATTTGTATATTTACAGGTAAGTAATTATTTGTATATTTATTGCATTCAAATATGTCAAATATTATCTATTTATCCACCTAGTATCTTAGACTTTGTCTTTAAATGACAATATTCATTATTTTATACTTACAGTTTTCATGGTGAATAGGAGGTTTGCCTCTTCCTTAGCTGATTCTCCAAGTGTATGTCAGTATGCCGAGCAACCTTCCTTTTATAGGACGCTCGTTCCAGAGTGGAAAGTTGCCAGAGATCTATTTTGAAACTTAATCACCAATCAGTGTACCAAGGAAATCTCAAAAGACGTTTGCATCTTATATCAACAATTGTCATCTAAAACAATTATTAACCATATTATTCTTCTATCTTATTGGCATGATAATTACATATACAATAATTATCTCCTCGGTAAGTGTATATCTTAGGAAATTTCCTCAGCGTAATCGAGGGAAGAACGGGGTAAAACCCAATGCAGCTCCCTCCTCCTCTGCCTCTCTCAAGCTAGATAAGCTTCTTTTTAGACGACTGATACTGTTAGTGTGTGACTTAACAGATGTCTGGGGCATCGGACCTTCGATGGGGTTTCCAGGTCCATGCCTGTTATGTTGCAAAAAATTGGCAAAGGATATTACTATTTTAGGGATTTTTGGGACAAGAAAAACTAAAACATAAATTTTCAATTCATAAAAGGACGATACTTTGTGCAACTTTTGTAAACGAAATGTTATATATTAAAGTATATCTATTCGGTAAATGGAACGCTAATTCAGATGTATGCAGGTAGACAAAGAAGAACGTCGTAGGAAAGACAGGGAAGCAGTGAAAATGAACTGGTAAGTTTGAAAAATAACTAATAATGAGCAAATGTGTCCAAAGGATAGAAAATGTAGATTGAGAGGTACCAAGAAGATTATTGGGTTATATAACATTTCATGTTTGTACCAAACAATACACGAAAAGCAGAATTTGATAAGGAAGAGATAACTTACTTTTGATTAAATATCTGCAAAACTTGTTGAAGTAATTAAGATCAATCTAAGTAAAAGGAGGCTGTTGATAAAAAGAAAACATTTTCAATAGAATAACTGATGCGAATGGTAATATACTGATTTTATTTGATAATAATGTCATTAATTACGTTATTCGATGGAAACTGATCGTTTGTAACGAGGAAAAGGGGAAAGTTGCCATTCTTAGAAATAATCGGTCTAGATATTGATTCATTTGCTTAAAATTGTGACTGGAAGTGATTGATAAAGCAATGTTGACAAAAGAAATAATGGATGAATGGGGAAGAGTTTTGTAGGAATAAGAAGATAAACAAAGTTTATGTAAGAATGCAAATGAGGCAGGAGGATTCTTTGACTTTAAAGTCTGTCTTATTTCACTAGAAGAACGGATTTTTTTTTTTAATTTAGAAAAAAAATATATAGAAGGGGGATTGAGGATATAACTTCTATAAAGAGATTTCTATGACCTGATCATAAATGAGAGACTTTAAAGAAAAGACAAACCAATAATACGTATTTTTTTCAGTAGCAAATGTGTACAATAAGTTAATTGTTTACAATCTTGATTAGAAAATAGATTATCTGTGTATGTCTCTCTTTTAGTTCGAAAAAAAAAAATAGATATAAAGCTTAACTTCACATATTGTGGATACGTAAATTTCTTTTTATAACGTCTTGACCTCAATAAAGAAATGCGAATGCATACCGAAAATATCCGATGAAATATGCTATAGACTAATACAGCTATGAAAAATGTCCTTCAGTTAATTCAATAGCTAGTTTGACCTTGAAATCTACAACTAGTAAATTATTCCAACAGTCGAATATATTTTTATAACTTTTAGCTCTACTTCGGTATGAAAAAGGCAAATTAACACGATTCTTATCCGATTTCCCATTATTTGTTTAAATCCCTTTCTAAGGATGGTAACTAGGGACTACCTTCTAAGTGTGCTACGTTCATTTGTGGTTAAAAGGAAGTATGAAATTGAATTTTGAATTATTTTCTATAATTGATTAAAGCAGTCATTGGCAACTAATTGTAGGTGAAGGAATAATAAGGTCAACTATTTCCACAGGTCAAGGGACGCCCCGAAACTCGAAGCGCATCATTTGCTTTAAAATTCTCGACAACCCTTTACATAAAACCTCGTCTCATGATAAATGAAAGGTCAAATGACTTCATTCCCCGAAGTTTATAGGTGTTTCAGCTTAATACTATTTTCACCCACAATATTCTTCTTATTGAAGTGAAGATTCTATATCTTTGAGTTACAGGAATGAATTTATTTTAATGTGCCCTTTGTCGTTGTTTTATTTTGTTGAAATGAAGAACTGCTGTGTTACGATCGTGTATTTTTTCCTGTGAGACCTCGTAAATATCAGAATCACAAAGCTACAAAATACTCTTCTGGAAAGAGAAAATCTGATTTAGGAATTTATAAACGCTTATGAATATATTTCTAAATAAAAATATAGAATTATGTTTATAATCATAAGACACGTATTTATCTTTCTAATACTAGAATATATTTGTTATTCATCAAATTCTCTTTTATTCAACTCATTTGCGTTGGAATATCGTTGCTGATGTACACACTCGAGCGTGTTTTCAATTACTTTTACATTTTCCTGTCCTCTTGAGAGATCTTTTAACCCACTAATTTTTAAGGAAAGTTTCGGGGAGTAACACCAGGAAAAGGTCTGTCGCGATACTTCATCTGCTTCCTGTTCTGTAGTTTGAATTTTCAATTTGCATCTATCTTTACTGGTCTCTATCACGTGGTGTGTAATAGTGGAGGATGTTTTTACCCTGCACCGTGAACTTGCTCTATCAATTATCCTCTTGATGACTGAAGGATTTTCATATATCTGTCCTAAGGGTTTTTTTTCCATTAAATAAAATAAAAATTTACTATATTGTTGGTGTTTTTATAATATTTACCTTAAATGTTTTAACTTATTTTGCTGCAAATTGTTTAAGCTTTCAGTTATTTCTGGTGGTTTGTAGTTGAACCTCGACCCTGCAACGTATTTTAACATTTTAACAGCAAAATATGAAAGATATCATCTGAAACATGACATTAAGTGAGGACGTCATTCTTCATCTCGTCAACAAAACTACCTCCCTTATATCTGTTGCCACATAACACATGTTCGTAGTTCGTCTGTTTCTTGTGGACCAAGACCTCCCAAATATCATAAAAAGTTCTGAGTGTTATATTTTATGTTATAAATCTTCTATTTATTACTTAGTAATTTTAGTTTCGGAGTTCATGGGATCTTAAGCAATTTTGCTTTTAAAAATGTTTTTATTTCAATCATTTAATTGCCCAGTGTTTTGGAATCTATTCCCAATAAATGCTTTATGTTTAATCATTTAAAACAAATAACAAGACATTTGAAACTGAATTCTGTTTCACTTTACATCACAGGAAGAACAGTAAAATATCAAAGGTTTTTTTTTAAGAAGAATATTTATTATGAATCATAGAAAAATAAACTCTCATTGTTTCATTTATATAAATCGGTCAGTAATAATATTTTGAACATTAAACATTTCATGCAGGCCATTGGCGTTCTAACTTCCAGCATCATCATGGAAGATCAGATAATTATCAACCGAAGAATCCTCCACCATATCCACCAAATCCACCTCCAAAGCCTCCAAAACCACCGCCGTATCCGCCGTAGCCAAATCCGAATCCGTGGGGTCTATAGCCGTAACCGCCGAAGCCATAGGGACTACCTCCAAAGAAGTGGCGTCGGCTAGGTTCGGGTGCTGGCAGGGCTCCAGTGACCTCCATCAGGGCAAAAAGGGCCACCAACGCCAACAGGGCAACACTGATCTGCAAAGGGAATCAAGGAAATTAATTCACTAAATTTCAGTTAAATGCTTTAGTTAGTTCATTGTAGGTACTGTGCTTTTAAATGAGAGTGAATAACGACTATATAGAGTAATATATATATATATATATATATATATATATATATATATATATATATATATATATATATATATATATATATATATATATATATATATATATATATATATAATATATATATATATATATATATATATATATATATATATATATATATCAAACTGCTATTTATCAACCTACTATCGTAGAATTTTACTTTAAATGACAAAATTCCTTATTTTATACTTACAGTTTTCATGGTGAACAGGAGTTGTGCTTCTTTCTTAGCTGATTCTAGAAGTGTATGTCAGTGTGCCAAGCGACCTTCCTTTTATAGACCGCTTGTTCCAGAGCGGAGAGTTGCCAGCGATCTATTTTGAAAATTTTCAACCGTTGTGCGCAGAAAGCCTTGAAAGATGCTTGTATCTAAAATTGGTAATTGCCATCCAATGCAATTTTGTTAGATATATTTGTCTGTCTTATTAGCACAAATACAATAATTAGCTCATCGTAAATCTATAGATTAGGAAATTTTCTTAGCGTGATCGCGGGATGAACGGAGTAAAACCCATCGCGAAAAATCCCTGCAAGATTTAGCAACATCCATCGCAGCTCCCTCCCCCCCTACCTTCCATCCCAGAGAATCGTCTTTTTAGACGACTGATACTGTTATTCTGTGACTCAAAGGAAGTCTGGGGCAGTCGGAACTTTGATGGGGATTCCAGGACCACAACTCACTGGTATGTTGCAAAAAATGGGCAAAATAGAAAATAACTACTCTGGGATTTTGTATTGCACAAGTTTAACTTCACTGAAATAGTTGTGTTCAGGTCATAAAAACACGACGCGTTGTCTAGATTTTATAAACGAAATTTATATATATGTCTATATATATATGTATATATATATATATATATTATATATATTATTATATATATATATATATATTATATAGGTCTATCACATTTACCGTTGATTCATATACATATATCGAACTACAAATGTCCTTTAATATCTAATTCGCTCTACCTCGGAATTAATATATTTTCATATATGCTTAACCGAGGGGGAATTTATTCCGGGGTGGTTTAAGGCTTCACTGCCAGTCCTGGAATTGGGAGGTCGCTGGTTCGCGCCTGTCGATCGCCAATTCTATTATCGCTTAATAAATTCCCCCTCGGTTAAGCATATATGAAAATATATTAATTCCGAGGTAGAGCGAATTAGATATTAAAGGACATTTGTAGTTCGATATATATATATATATATATATATATATATATATATATATATATATATATATATATATATATATATATATATATATATATATATATATATATATATATATATATATCAAAGTGCATTAATAAAAGGAACCCTAATTTAGAAGGCAGACAAAGAGGATTGTTGTAGGAAAGACATAGAAACAGGGAAAAGGAAATAGTATGTTTAAAAAACTAATTTAACCGAATATCGATAATAAAAGAAGAGCAAAACTTGATGATTCAGACGATAATTATTATTGATACGAGTGGGAATATATTATTTGATAATGTCATTGATTACTTTATTTGGCAGAAACTGTTAAAAAGTGATTGTTTGTTATGAGTAAAAGTGAAAAAAGCTATTCGCAGAAATTCTTGCTCATAATATTGATTGATTTGCTTAATGCGTTTTGAAGTGATTGATCAAGCAATGCCGACAAATGACAGAAGGATTGATATGGAAGATATACAGGAATAAGACGATAAACATTACGCTGATTTAAGACTGCAATGGTGAGTGGAGGATTAGCTCGGTATTATGGCAAGTCAAAGACTGAATCATCTTTGAAACATTCACGGATGAAAAAAGTTCTTTGATATTAAGGGATATAGACAACTAGATATCGGGACTGAGGGTATAGCTTCTATAAGTAGCTTTATATGACCCTTTAAGCGTAAATGAGAGACTGTGAAGACATGAAAATATTCATATATATTTTGTTTCAGTAGGAAAATATATAATTAATAAGTTTATTGTTTAAAGCCTTATCCAGATATTCTTTATAGGCTTCTCTTAATATAACTTTCTCTTAGTACGTCAACATAAGGATATCAAATATAACTGCACACGTTGTGGCTACATGAATTTTTTTAACACTTTGGCCTGAAGACAAAACAAGAATGCATACCGGAAATCACTAATGAAAATGATTGACACAAAAAAAATTAGCTATAAAACAATAGTGTCATTGGAAATAAACCTCTTTTAATTCAGTAGTTATTGTCACCTCAAAACCTGTAACCAGCAGGTTATTCTAACAAAACATTTGGGTCTTCTTTGACAGAACAGAGTAATGGAAAAATATTGATTCTTAAATATAATATTCTTTTGTTGATTAAAATCCTTTCCATAGGATGATAAGTGAGGAATCTCTTGGAAGTCTACTATGTTCACTGACGCACTAGACTAATTATGAAATTTCGTCTAAAATGACAGAATAAAAAACAGCCTTTGGCACCTCATTTGTACGTGAAAGGGTTAAGGGTCAACTGTTTCCATAGGCCAAGAGACTCCTTGAAACTCGCTGTTTCATTCGCTCTATAATTCTCGACAACTATTACATAAATCCTCATCTCGTGACAAATCAAAGGTGAACTGACTTACTATGTCGGTAAGTTCAAAGGTATTCCAGCTTAATACCGTTTTCACCCACAATTTCCTTCTTCTTAAAGTGAAGATTCTATTTCTTTGAGTAACAGGAATGAATTTGTTCTGTTGTCGTTTTATTTTGTTATAAGGAAGAACTGCTGTGTTAAGATGGTGTTTTTTCTGTGAGATTTCGTAAATATCAGAAATACAAAGCTACAAAGCACTGTTTTGGAAAGAGAATATATAATACAAGAATTTATAAACGCTTATGAATATATTTGTAAATGAAAATATAGAATTATATTTATAATCATAAGCACATGTACCTAACTTTTTGGATACAAGAATATATCTCACAGTCATCAAATTCTCTATTATTCAACTATTTGTGTTGGAATATTGTTGCCGATGAGTACACTCGAACGTGTGTTCCATTACTTTTACCTTTTTCTGTTCTCTGGAGAGATCTTTTAATCGCCTGTAATTTGGAAGCAAAGTTTCCGGGAGTAACATCAGGAAAAGATCTGTTTCCTGTTCTCAAGTTTCAGTTTTTAATTGGAATCTATCCTTACTACTCTGCATGTGATAGTGGATAATGTTTTCTCAGGTAAATTTAAAATTTACTTGTTTATCAGTTTTTACTATTTTTGCCTAAAAGATTTTACCTTATATCGCTGCAAATTGTTTAAGCTTCCAGTTATTTCTGGTGATTTGCAGTTGAAACTCGACCCTGCAACGTATTTTGACAGCAAATTATGCAAGGTATAATCTGAAACATGTCAGTAAGTGAGGACGTCAAAAACTAACCCCCTTTTCTATTGCCACATAAAACACGTTCATAGTTCGTCTGTTTCCTGTGGACCAAGACCTCCCATATAGAATATAAAGTTCTGTGTTATCTTATTTTGTGTTATAAACCTTTAATTTATTACTTAGTAATTCTAGTTACGGAGTTCATGGAATCTCAGGGAATTTTTATTTTAAAAATATGTTTAATTCATTCCCTTAATTGCTCAGTGTTTTGAAATATATTGCTAACAACTGTTTAATAATTTAAAACACATAACAATCCATTTTAACCTGAATTCTATTTCAGTTTACATCAAAGGAAGAGTAATAAAATATCAAAGGTTTTTAAGAAGAAGAAAATTTATTATGATTTATAGAAAAATAAACTCTCATAGTTTCATTTGCATAAATAGGTCAGTCATGATATTTTGAACATTAAACATTTCATGCAGGTCATTGGCGTTCTAGCTTCCAGCATCTTCATGGAAGATAAGATGTTTATCAACCGAAAAATCCACCACCATATCCACCAAATCCACCTCCAAAGCCTCCAAAACCACCGCCGTATCCGCCGTAGCCAAAGCCGAATCCGTGAGGTCTATAGCCGTAACCGCCGAAGCCATAAGGACTACCTCCAAAGAAGTGGCGTCGGCTAGGTTCGGGTGCTGGCAGGGCTCCAGTGACCTCCATCAGGGCAAAAAGGGCCACCAACGCCAACAGGGCAACGCTGATCTGCAAAGGGAATCAAGGAAATTAATTCACAAAATTTCAGTTAGATGCTTTAGTTAGTTCATTGTACTGTACTAGTGAATGAGAATGAATAAAGATCATATAGAGTAAAAGTACTAACGACTGTAAATATCATGAATAGTTATGAATAGCAATTACATTTAATATTACCCATTAGTAAAAAGGAAAATAGTTTTTAATTTACTTAAGTTATATGGAATGTCGGGATGGATGTTTATTCGTATATTCATAAGTAACTTATTATTTGTATATTTATTGCATTCATATATATATTAAACTATTATTCATTTATCCACCTATTATCTTAGAATTTATGTCTTTAAATGATAAAATTCCTTATTTTATACTTACAGTTTTCATGGTGAACAGGAGTTGTGCTTCTTCCTTAGCTGATTCTACAAGTGTATGCCAGTGTGACTTGCGACCTTCCTTTTATAGGACACTCGTTCCAGAGTGGAGAGTTGCTAGCGATCTATTTTGAAATTTGTCAATCGATATATACAGAAAGCCTTGAAAGATATTTGCATCTAATATCGACAATTATCATCTAAAGCAATTATTAATAATATTATTCTTCTATCTTAATGGCATGACCATTACAAATACAATAATTATCTCCTCGGTAAATCTATAGCTTAGGAAATTTCCTCAGCGTAAACAAGGGAAAAACGGGGTAAAACCCATCGCGAAACGTCCCTGCAGGTTGTAGCAACGTCCATCGCAGCTCCCTCCTCCTCTGCCTCTCTCACAAGAGAAGCTTCTTTTTAGACGACTGATACTGTTAGTGTGTGACTCAACGGATGTCTGGGGCATCGGAACTTCGATGGGGTTTCCAGGTCCATACCTCAGTGGTATGTTGCAAAATATTGGCAAAGGAGATTACTATTTTACGGATTTTTGGGGGCGTATCTGCGGTGGACAGGAAAAACTAACTAGCGCAGAAATGTTCAGATCATGAAAGGACGGTGCTTTATGCATATTTTGTGAAGGAAATAATATATATCAAAGTGTATTTGTTTGGTAAATGGAACCGCTAATTGAGAAGTATGCCAGTAGAGAAAGAAGAACGTTGTAGGAAAGACAGGGAAGCAGGGAAAATGAACTGGAATGTTTGAAAAGTAATTAATAATGAGCAAATGTATCCAAATGAAAGAAAATGTACACTGAGAGGCACCAAGAAGATTATTGGGTTATATAACGTTACAGATTTGTACCGAACAATACAGAAAAGCAAAACTTGATAAAGAAGAAATAATTTTTTTTTAATTGAATAACTACTCAACTTGTTGAGGCAATTAAGATCAATTCAAGTAAAAGGAGGCTGGTAATAAATAACAAGAAAACATTCTCGATGGAATAATTGACGCGAGAGGGAATATATTGCTTTTATTTAACAATACTGTCATTAATTGCGTTATTTGGGGAAAACTAATGAAAGGTGATCGTTTGTAACGATGAAAAAGTGAAAGAGGCCATTCTAAGAAATGCTCAGTCATAATATTGATTCATTTGCTTAAAACTGTCTGGTAGTGATTGATAAAGGAATGCAGATAAAATAAAAATGGATGATTGGGGAAGAGTTTTGTAGGAATAAGACGACAGACATAAAGTTGAAGAGAGAATGCAAAGGAGGCAGGAGGATTCTTTGACTTGAAAGTCTTTCATACTTTAATGGAAGAAAGGATTTTTTCTTATTTGAAAAAACAAGAGAAATAATTAAGGGAATTGAGGATATAGCTTCTATAAGGAGATCTCTATGACCTAATCATAAATAAGAGACTTAAAAAAAGACGGTATACGTATTTCTTCAGTAGCCAATTTAGACTAAACGTTCATAGGCACATGTTCATAATTTTCTGGAAACTAGTATATAATAGTTGGCATTCATTAAATTCTCGTTTATTCGACTCATTTGGATGCAAGTAATATTTTTAATTTGGAATGTTTAAAGTGCTTCTAGGTTGATTATCCATGACTTCTTATAGCAACGGAAGAACGAAAATTAAATAAGTTTGTTTTAACTGCCTTTACATATCTTGTATGGGGCTCACAGGTGTACTTTTTTAAAAAGATTACATGGACAGAGTCAATGATAGTAAAGTTTTATTTCTTACGACACGAGGGGAATTTCGCCCATCTCTTGCAAGGAACAAGGTAAAGAGATTATCATTCTCACACTTGGCATACACCCATGCATGAGAAGGAGTAATAGATTTTTCATTTCCATAAATCAATATCCGATAAAGTACTACCTTTTCTAATATTCTAAATTACTC
>NC_061091.1:33273011-33325511 GCF_015104395.2 Macrobrachium nipponense
TATATACATATATATATATATATATATATATATATATATATATATATATATATATATAATTCTATTTTACTCTAAGTAAATGTTTCTTTCATCACTTTTTACTTTTAAACAAACGAAACCAATGGGATGTAATTTAACTTTTTACTTTTTAGAATACTGATAATAATGTATAACAATACTGAAACTAAAGTTAAATGGAATGGTATTTATTCTGATAGATTCAAATTTCAAAATGAAGTAAAACAGTGAGGGATAATGACCCCAATATAGTTTACTTTGTATGCAGATGTTTTAACAGAGAAGATTATAAAAACAAATGTAGGTTGTTACATCGGTGACGTCTGTGCAGCAGGTTTGGTGTATGCTGACGATATTATTTTGCTCTCTCCCACATGACGATGCAGGCAAATTTTGCTGGGTGTTTGTGAAAGTTTTAGTCGTGAATATGAGTTAACATTTAACCCTGACAAATGTGAAGCTTTTTTGTTCGGTGAAACTGATATTCCTGTACAACTGACATTTTTTGGAACACAGCTAAAGGTTGCGAAGACGGGCAAACTTTTGGGACGTGTTCTGGCCAACATAAGATATATATTTAATGCAAGTCCAATAATCACTGATGTAAAATGTAAGACTAATGGCATTTTTTGTCATTTTAATTTTTCGTCTGCTGACGCCAGTGTTAAACTATGTAATACTCATTGTTCCCGTTATTATGGTTCACAGTTCATTGATTTACAAAGCCCGATGTGAACAAGCTTAATGTAGCCTGGAGGGTTTCGTTCCGTAGGGTTCTCGGAATAAACCCGCGTATACTACACTCGCTCCAGACTGTTCCCATCTCTTTTGTCCAGTCACGGACATTTTCTAAGAATGGATTCAATCATGAATCAAAAAATTTTTTTTTTTATTTCAGTAACTGATTTGTTCTTAATTAATCAGTTATGTATAAAAATGTGTCATCTATTTTGTTAAACACAAATATCGATGTCGATGTCAGCAATTTGTTACATAACAAGGGTTGCTGGTTGCCGGGGGCAAAGTCTTTTATGGCGCCCCCATGGGGGAGGGGGGCCGGGGGTAGGACTATTTTTATTTGAGTGTGCTAATCTTGACAGGAAATATTTGCCTTCATATTTTAGATATATTGTTTTGAAAACAAAACTTTCTAATTTGCAAAGTAATATTCTAGGATTATAGAGCACAACCAAATGTGCAAAACAAAATTGTTTATTTTACATATAATAGATATACTGTAATTAATTAATCATTATCCCTCATAAATAAATTCGAAAATGTTGATAAGATAACTTGAATGTAGATCATAGTAAAGCATCACAATAACCAGTAACTCTTAATAACCGAAGGCAAATGGCCAATTAAATAAATTTGACTGAAAAAGGAGTTAAACATTAGGGAATACAGGGCGCTAAGAAAATCATGAAAATGTATAATTTCTTGCCAGCATAGAAATTAATAGTAGAAAAAAGAGATCTTGTGGTAAAGACTGAATAATTTTAATGCCTGAAAAGAAAACTGATAAGAACAAAGATGAATTAGTTCACTAACTATAAACCTTACTTTTCTTTAAAGAATGTTTAACATGCGTCAAAATAATGAAAAAAAAAACATAAAAGTGATGGATGCTTAGGATCAACTATATGCAAAGAAATAAAACGGTATAAAGGTATTAGAATGTATAGATAATTAGACAAATATTGATAACAGAAAACCTAAACAAAGAAAAAGATTGACAATGAATTGTACGACATTAAGTTTTGATGCACGTTGCAATGTGTTTACTGCAATGTGTTTACAGTTTTATCTTTCTAGCTTTTACAGCCGCTAATTTGTCTATCACGTCCTCAAAGTTTATTTTGCTTACGATCTCTTGCTCAACACATAGTGGAGTTAAAGCTGACAATCTCTCTCCCCACAGATGTTTGCAGATACGACAAGATAAATTTCAACTTGCTAGATGATCGCTCACAACTAGCAATTGATACTGCAATGGTCAGCCGTATTTGAAGAACAACTCGAAGGTTTGGAAAAACCTTTTCATCTCCAAATTGTACAATGAAACAGAGTCATTCCTCTGAGTTAGTGATCAGAACATCATCTCGTGTTTTAAGTAGCATTCTGCAATCTACAATTTCGCTGAACAGTTCCAAGCCATCTAAGTCAGTGTCATAGAAACTTGCCACAATAGTGCACCTTTCTTTGGTGTATGCTTCATTGGTTGGAGATAGCAACTCTTTGATATCCAAAAGAAATCCAAATTATGAATCCAAGTTACGCAATCCGATGAACCGTTCGCCCATTTCATTATGCACTCTCTCAATAATACCTTTTAGCAGAAGTTGCATCTCATTTTCTGCTGAGAGGCCTCCAGGTTCACCAGACATTTTTTTCTTCATTCCACATCGTCGGGCAATTCTCACATCCCAAGCAAGACAGAGCTCCTTTCCTTTTTTGGTAGATGTCTGGAAGATATCCTCCCGATTACCAAGGAAATAAACTTGCAACGCCTGGATATCTTGTGCTGCCTCATGGAAATTCATTTTTGGATCCTGCAGCTTCTTCTGGACTCTGTCAACCTTGGTAAATAAAATGTTCCAAAAACATAGTGCTGCAAAGAAATCAAATGTCAAAATTCTGCTCAATAGCTGTGTTTTCTGGTATCTGCTGTATAATTCAAATCAATTCCGATGGTCCCCCACATTTTCATGTAAGGTTCCATTCAGCTTTCACAGATATAGGCAAATTCTTCTTTAATCTCCTCCATCTATAGGTCGACCTTGAAAAGAAAATATAAACTGCCTGCACAGTTCCAAAAAATTTGACCATCACCACCTCATGACTAGCAGAATGGGAGACCGGACAATTTGCCGTAAACAAATTTGCCGTAGGACAATTGATTGTAAGAAATATATATTGCCGTAAGAAAAATTGCCGTACGGATATTTTGCCGCAAGGACATTTCGCCGTAAAATGTATATGCTTTGTCAAGTATAGATTAAAAAAAAAAGAATGAAGAAAGAGAGGAGAGAGAGAGAGAGAGAGTGAGTGAATGAGTGAGAGAAAGAGAGAGAAGGGTCGTTATAAATTTTGACACCCGTCGTTAAATGTTTAAATGAGGTCATTACAAATTCGGTAGTTTACCATATTTTTTTTTTAATCTTAAACCTTTGTATTATCTACTTTTATCAGTTGAAACTTAAACCCCTACGATGCCGTACACTATCAAAAGCACCAGAGGTTGTGATAAGCTCGTAGATGATTCCAACTTCATTTACAGGCAAGAAAGAGAATATGGAGGCAAGGTTTATTGGAAGTTTGTTGAAAAAAAACTGCAAAGCAAGAGTACATACAAGACGGAATATTGAAGAGATTTCAATCTTTAAAACTGTAAGTGAGCATACCCATCCAGCGAACCCAAGCAAACATAAAATGCAAAAAACAATTGCACATATGAAAGAAAATGCACTGAAATCCCAGCTAGCTTCAAGATCATTGATTGGTGCTGCATGCGAGGAATTAGAAAATGCAGGACGCTCTCTCTCTTATGCCATCAACTTCAAATTTGTCAAGAAACATAAGAAGATGGAGACAAAAAGAAGAAAAGGCCCCTCCTATTCCAAGAACAAGAATCGGTTATGTAATTCCCGAAGAATTTGCGTGTTTACAAAACGGAGAAAGATTTTTACTTTATGATATTGGAATGGAAGATGAAAACAGAATGTTGATCTTTGGTACGATTGTAGGGTTACACGATCTAGAAAGACATACAAATTGGTCATGCGATGGAACATTTAAGGTTTGTCCTGAAATCTTCTATCAGTTATATACTCTACATGTCAACATAGGACATGCATGCATCCCACGAGTTTACGGTCTCCTTCCGAATAAGACTAAGGAATCTTACAATACGTTTTTTCAAAAGGTTAAAGATTTACTCGAGTCCCTAGAACCTGAAAATCTAATGATTGATTTCGAACCAGCTAGTTTTTTAAGTTTTTCTGACATTTTCCCTTCTGCAAATGTAACAGGCTGTTATTTTCATTTCTGTAAGAATGTTTACAGAAAAGTGACAGATATTGGGCTTAAGGTTCGATATCAAAGTGATTGTGCTTTTAATACAAAAGTAAAGTGCCTTATGGCACTTGCATTCATACCGTCTTCAGACATCATTGATGCATTTATAGAGTTGGTTGATGACGATGACTTACCACAAGAACTAGTTGCATATTTTGAAACTCATTACTTTGAGGGAGAGAGAGGGAGGGGACCTCGTCGTCGTAGAGTTTCTCCAACTTTTCCTATCGAACTTTGGAATGTTTATCAAAGAACCCTAGATCAGCTGGCTAATACCAACAATGGAGTAGAAGGGTTCCATAATGCGCTTCAAGCATCTGTGACCAATACGCATCCAAATTTATGGAAACTCATCAATGTATTGGAAAATGAAGAATATCTTTCTAAAAAGAAGATAATCGATGCAGAAAGAGGTGAAACAGCAGTCAAGAAAAAATACAGAAATGTTTATAAGCGCATACTAAGTATTGTCAGAGGTTATGATCAAAATGCAAAACAACATTATTTACGAGCAATTGCTATGATTTTTAGCTTTGAATTTTTTTTTAGAAAACTTTTTAAATAAAGTGTGTGGTCTTTTTTTTTATCCTTTTCTTATATATATTTATAATTAAATGAATACATGAAAATCAATTAAAAGTGATAAATATACTTGAAGATAACTATATGAATATAGTTACATTGATCTCTAAAAGAAATAAGCTAAAAACTAAAATACATTTTACGGCGAAATGTCCTTGCGGCAAAATATCCGTACGGCAGGTTTTCTTACGGCGAAAAGTCTTACAATCAAATGTCCTACGGCAAATTTGTTTACAGCGAATTGTCCTAGCTCCAGCAGAATGAACCCCAGCCAAATTTAGTGAGTGGTTGTTACATTTCACATATATTGCTTTAGGGTTTATTGTAGCAAGTCTTTGTTGTACTCCTGATTTGTGTCCAGACATGACAGCAGCATTATCATAACACTGAGAATTAACACATAATGATGACATTTATGTATAACAGCATTAAAGGAAGTCAATCTTCATTAAATATAAAATATGGACTGAAAACTCATAAAAACTTAAAGATTCTAAGATACTGGTTTCATCACCCCACTTCCCCCAAAATAATTGTCTTCCCAACTTCAATTTGGCGACTCCTCAATGCTGCGCCCAGGGACATATGCCCCCGCCCCCCTCACGACGCCTTTGATAGACTGCAAGAAGAACACCGTGTTTACCTATTATGAAGAAGAAGAAACTATTTTTACTTTAGACTTTCTCTGTGATGAAGAAGAGTTTATTTTTGTAATTTTGTTTTTTTCTATTTTAAATAAATATGTATTATTCATGTAATTATATGTAATTGCATATGAATAAAGATATGAATTTGAATTTATTTCGCTAGAAAAAAAAAAAAACATCCAGATTTTACGATATGAAAATTACTATTTTAGTTAAGTTTTACCTGTGCACTGCACGAACGGTTTCGTAATCTGGAAAGTTGTTATCTTCTTTGCACATTTTTATGCAACATACCAGGGAGGTATGGACCTGGAAACCCCATCGAAGTTCCGATGCCCCAGACATCCATTGAACTAGACACTAACAGTACTAGATGCCTAAAAACATGCTCTCATGGGAGGTAGAGGGGGAGGGAGTTGCGATGGACGTTGCCAAATCTTGCAGGGAAGTTTTGCAACAGGTTTTACCCCGTGCTTCCCTCGATTTCGCTAAAAATTGATCCTAATGTATAGATTTACCAAGGAAATAAATTTTGTATTTGTAATTATATTGTCAATGAAGCAGAAGAATAATATGGTTAATAATTGCATTAGATGTTTACCGATATCAAATGCAAACGTTTTTCGAGGCTTTCTAAGCAGATCGCTTGACAATCCAGTTTCAAAATAGATCGTTGGCAACTCTCCCCTCTGGAACGATCCTCCTATAAATGGAAGGTCGCAGGGCAGACTGACATACTTCCAGATTCAGCTAAGGAAGAAGCATAACTCCTATTCACCATGAAAACTGTAAGTATAAAATAAAACATATCATTTATTTTAGTGAATGAATAAAAATCCGAAGGTTCGTTATATATTTCAATCTGCATTGCATTCAAAACAATAACATACCACAAAAGTCCAATAACTTAAGTTCTCAAGTTTCTAACTGAGATTTTGCACATTAATTCTCCTTGCTCCATTTACAGATCAGCGTTGCCCTGTTGGCGTTGGTGGCCCTTTTTGCCCTGATGGAGGTCACTGGAGCCCTGCCAGCACCCGAGCCTAACCGACGCTTCTTCTTTGGAGGCAGTCCCTACGGCTTCGGCGGTTACGGCTATAGACCCTTCGGATACGGCTTCGGCTACGGCGGATACGGCGGAAGCTTTGGAAGCTTTGGCGGTGGATTTGGTGGATACAGTGGTGGTTTCTTCGGTTGATAAACATCTTGTCTTCCATGAAGATACTGGAAGTTAGAATATTAATGACTGTCATGAAATATTTTTTGTTTGGAAATTGGAAGACTGACAGCTTTATGTAAATGAGAGATGATGTGTATATTTTTCTAAAAATAATAATAAATTTTCTACCTCTTAAAATAACTTTTGATATTTTTCTCCTCTTCTTATGATGCAAACTGAAGTAAAATTCAGTTTGCATTGTCTTTTAATTTGTTGCAATCTAGGTAATATTTTGACCCTATAATAAAACAAATTTTGGTAATATTCTCAATCAAATGAAATTATACCAAGCACATTTTATTTTAATATTAAATGAAGGTAAGATTAGTTAAGGTACCATAGACTATGTAGCCAAAAATGTTACATTATTAATGGCTGAGGATTTATAGCACAAAATTAGACAATCACACTCACAATTTTTCTACGATATGTCGGAGGTCATGGTGTACAATAAACAGGCCCACTGTGACGTGTGGCAATAGTAAAGGAAGGTAGCTGTATTTAACAGTGGAATGGAAAACTGTCTTTCACTTCCTGATATGTGTATCAAATCTTACATTGCATTTCTTGCTATTGAAATATACTGTAAGGTCAGGGTACAATAAAAAATCTTCAGAAAAATTTAAGAGCTTCATGATATGTAGCAGAATAAGATAAATCCTTTTAGAATAGCAACAACCCACAAACTATTGGCAACAACGGTAAACTTAAAACATCAACATCATAAGCTCTTGTTAAGAATAAAAACCAAAAAGACCTTATAAGTTATCTTTAAGAATCTTAACGTTATCAAGACGAAAAGATGAAGTAAGCGCTCTATGTAAGGCAAAATACGCCCGCCATTGCTTTCACGTCATATGCAGGAGGACAGTTATTAACAAATGAATTAACCTGAGAGACCTTTTCCTGGCATTACTCCTCAGCAGGGATATTGAAGGCTTGGATCTTGATACCTTGATAACCACAGGCTTTAAAGCTGCGTAAATCAGGAGTCTGTGGTTATTTAGGTGCCTCAAATTATCCCTGATAGGGGTTGTTGAGCGATCTCGACTGCGCTTATATATGGGCAATGTTGTGGTTTGTTCACGGCCTCCGTTTTCTCTTTGCTGTGACTTTCTTTTATTTTATTATTTGTTTATCAATTACTGTGATCCAATTCGTCATAAGATACGCTGGGTTTATTATAATTCTAACGCGTTTATGCATAGCAGCAAGATGTGAATGGACTCCATTGTGGTTAGAAAAAATAACTTCGCGAAAAGCTTTTCTTTCTACAGGCGATTTAGCAAGCACGAATACCTGGGACTAATATTGACATTTGATGACGGATTCTGCGTAACTGTTGCTACATAATTTTGATCATTTTTCACTCCACAAAATTAACACGTAATTTGAAGCTTAATACAATTATACCGCCTTGGTTAGTGTATTTCCTAATTTTCTATATATATCTCACTATAAAGAGAATCATAGCGCATGAGGGTATAAAAACTTACCTCGAAGTAGTGGTTACAATTTCCATTGTTCATTTGTAAGATTTAAATATAATGATCAAATGAACGTCTTAAATGTCATTGAGCGAATTGCTTCCTAACGGGCAGAACTTATTGCTAATTAAACAAAATGTCACTCAGGTGTCTTACAACAAGTACAAAGTGCGTCTCACATACAGACTTAATCTGTGGAGTTTGACATCTGTCTCGAAAGGTAACGGTACTTTCTCTGAATAACGAATGGATTATGTAATAGTGCTCTCGTTCAAAAAGATTAGTAAGAATTTATTGCTGTATTTTAGGGCCGATCTGCATTCTTCTAGTATTTTATGATACCAGGAAAAAAAACTTGATTGTAAGTCTAGAATCTACGCGCCTTCCTGCCAGACCGTCTGCTTGAACGAGTTAGCAAAGTAATAGGTCACACTCTTAGCCCAAAATGTCTATCTGACAAATATCCTTGAGAATGGATATGATTTTGTGCTCACCCATATTATCTTCATCTCTGTTTTAGACTTATTTCTCCAAATGCCACTAAATATCGAGCCTCCGCACTGAGCTACTCAAATAGTATTACTCGTCCACATAAAATGCCGAAATTGCTACACATCACAAGACATTTGGAAATTGATTTTACTTGATTTACACCACAGGAAGGAGAAAAGGTATCGAACATTTGTTTCAAGGGATAAAACACTTTATTATAATCGATAGGAAATATACTTCAACTTTTCATTTCGACCACTATTTAGATTTTGTGTCAGAAGAGAGTTTAAGGAGGTAACTGGTACTGCAATTATCTTCACTGAAGAAGTTTATCAACCATAAAATCCACCAAGGCCACCAAGGACTCCAAATACACTGCCGTATCCGCCGTAGCCAAAGCCGTATCCGAAGGGTCTATAGCCGTAACCGCCGAAGCCATAAGGACTGTCCAAAGAAAAGCGTCGGCTAAGTTCAGGTGCTGGCATGGTTCCAGGGGCCTCCATCAGGGCAAAAAGGACCACCAACAGGGCAACACCCATCCATCTTCAAAGGGAACCAAAGAAGTAATAATTGGTAAATCCTTCAGAACTGAAAGGAAGACACCAAGTTTTGTTGCTAACAAGTATGATCCAGAATCTTGTATATACACATGCGACACTTATTACTAGAATTATTCTGTTCATACATTCAGCTATTTTATTATCAAACGGTCTTATGTACTCATTGCTTATTCTACTTAATGTATAAATGTAGTACTTGGGCAAACAATTATGAATTATGCAGATGGTGGGTGCGTGTGTGTGTGAGAGAGAAGTGCAATTCTCATAACTTTGGCGAATACAAACCATTTCACGGAAGTTGAAGTACCTATCACAAACACATTAATTTGCAATATTATTTTCTGACTTTTACGAAAGAAATATCTTATATTAATCTTACCTTACCTTGGTACGAGACATGATAGCCAGTGCAATGGCAGTGTACATTTATCATGAGAAAGTAAACCATATATTTTCTTAATTTTTTCTTATTATAATTGTCTCAATTATTTGTTTAGAGTTAGCGCTGTAAACATCATCATTTATGAGAAACAACAAAAGAGCCACTAAAAATGTGTTGGTGAACATTATGTAGTATTACTCATAATTACTGTTATAATGTGTATTCATTGTATCCTACTAATTAACACTTTTCATTTCAAATACAAAAGTACTTTTGTTCAGTAACTGAATACATCAAATAATTTCTCAGCAATGATTTTATTTCTAATGCTTTTTATATGTTTATAATGTATTTATATCAGATGGGATTACGAGAAAATTTTCTGAAATATCAAAGGTACGGTACGGCCACTGAAAAAGGTTAAGAACCACTGGTCCAATGCGACCTTATGTTCATCCGCAACCTATCCCTTTGGATTGCCGTCTCAAGGTCGGCTCGGCCAACGCGGAACCAGAAGAACTTATTTCTGGTGATAGAAATTTATTTCTCGATATAATCTGGTTCGGATCCCACAATAAGCTGTAGGTCCCGTTGCTAGGTATCCAATAGGTTCCTAGTTACGTAAAAATATCTAATCCTTCGGGCCAGCCCTAGGAGAGCTGTTAATCAGCTCAGTGGTCTGGTAAAACTAAGATATACTTAACCTTTTCTTTGTGTCTCAAGGACATTCATGTTGTTAAGAAACTTCGGGCATACCGATGACGACATCGGGCTAAACCCGGACGTGAACTGGTTTCTGATGTTGATACACGTTATTGGTTCTTCTTCACAGACTTCCCACGCGATTGTCATCCTTATTATAAAGTCGTTTCTTACGTTTTGCAACGATTCATACAAATTTTAGTATGCATTGATCGCATACATACCGACAGGTAATCACACAAATACACTTACATGCACGCGTACACACACGCATATATATATATTTGCAAACACACTTACACACACAGATACACATACACACACACCTATATATATATATATATATATATATATATATATATATATATATATATATATATATATATATATATAATATAACATTTCGATAAATTTTCATATTGTTCATCTTGTGGGGAATTGTTCGGGAAAAGGAATTATAGGGTGTTTAAGGAAACCAGTTAGAACAGAAAATCACTGACCTTAGTCACGAAGCTCTTACACCTTCGCACATGTTTAAAAACACACACACACATACACACACATTATATATATATATATATATATATATATATATATATATATATATATATATATAGGTGTGTGTGTATGTGTGTGTGTGTGTTTTTAAACATGTGCGAAGGTGTAAGAGCTTCGTGACTAAGGTCAGTGATTTTCTGTTCTAACTGGTTTCCTTAAACACCCTATAATTCCTTTTCCCGAACAATTCCCCACAAGATGAACAATATGAAAATTTATCGAAATGTTATATGCCCATTGATGAGCCTCTCCTGCTGCTGTGACAACTTGTTTGTAGACGACAGGGCAAAAGGATCATTCGTTGTCTGAATGATCATTCGTGTGATACGAACGCGGTTCTTAAATAGCCAAAACGAACTTTAATACTCCGTCTGCCTTCTATTTTATGAAGTTATTTTCCTTGAGTCCTCTTGTTATTCAAGAGAAGTTATAAGACATCGTAAAAAACCCATTTTAGTCATAACTTTTGAACTAGATGTATTCTTTGCATAACAGGAGGTAAAGCCAGAAATGAAATCAGTAGAAAGTTTTCTTTTCACAAGAATGGAGCCGCATTACCTACAAATGTTGTTTCCTGTTGATCACAGAACCTGGTAACAGCGCTGTTGCTGTCCAAATGTTCTCCCTAAACCTGAATGTAACAAGGCGTGATCCGACTTCCAGCTTACTCGGAATACGTGCAAGATTTTCCCCTCACGCATAATTTGTAAACATTATCTTCCTAAATTTTAAGGCAAATTAAAATGTGATAAACCTACGGTCACATAAAGCCTTGTTTCACCAACGAATATTAAAATAATTATGTGATATTTTATTAGAAATAATTTTTCTGTACTGCTTCTGTACATATTCTTTATTGTTTGCATTTTCACGCTAATAAACAAATCATAAATATCCTATCCTGAAATTTCTGTATCTTTAACTCAACACGAAACACCTTTTTCAGACCTGTTTAGGCTCTTCATAGACCTTTCCTACCCCTTCGCAACAACAACAACAACAATAACAACAACAAATAGTTTGTAGGCCTTCTTAATGGAAGTATTTTCAAGTACCTGAATTTTGAAACGACTTGTCCTTTCAAAAATAGTCTGATTCAGAGGAAGTTTTTTGCACAGGGCTTCATCCTATTAAATATAGACTGCGCAAATTCACTCACCTATTTATACGAAACCACATAATAAATACGTAGCAGACAATCTTGCACTACTATTGGTGCTCCTTCAAAATCAAGGTTCCATGCAAGAATTTACGTGTAACTGGTCAAGATTATAAAAGAAATCGACTGCAAATTCAAGTAAAATAAAAAATGAAAATAAGCCGAAGCCAAAAGGCAGACACTTGCCCGTCTTGAAGGTAATCGTCTGACAACAAGAACTGGAGCCAAAATGCGTTGAATTTCCACGAGAGGAACCGGATTTTCTGGTCCACCGGCTTCACTGCATATACAATGAAATTTCCCAATTCTCTGTCTTCATGTTTTATTTGATCGTTTTTATCTCAACTGAACCAGACTCACTTGAGCTTTCAGTATCAAAATTTGTCCGTCGTCTATCTGATTGTGTCTTTATGTCTGTCTCATATTTATCTGTTGTCTCTCTGTTCATGCTTCAAAAATTCTCCAGACTCACAGCGTCTTTTCCAACTTTGGATAAAGAGTATACAAAAATTTATCAAATGAACCCCCCAAGAACGTTAGCAAGACGAGATCATAAAGAATTGATATTTCTAAAATATCTTTTTCTCTAAAAAACCAGAACTTTCACGAAGGTATCTTTGTAGGATATGTGCTAGCCTCAAGTTTGCTGAAATCATACTCCTTTTACAGGGTACGCCGAGATAAGTCCAAAATCATTACGTCGAATTTTACTTGGGAAAAATCCTTACAAATCACCTTCTTAAGTAAAATAAATCTATAAATCGTGAGCTTCATTAACAAAAATCCTCATGTCATATAAACCGAAGAAGATCCGGGTGACTGAGGTAAGTTTTTACTTCAACTTCCCTTAAAGGCTTTATTTTTCATCACGAAACCTACGAATTTTAGCACTTCCGAATACTTTAATGTCGGCGCCAAAGGAATTTGTGAGGCCTAGAGGTTCAGCAGGACATCAGCACTCTTATTTTGTTGAGATACCATGATTTCAAACAGAGGACTACCAAAGCCCTTTTATTCTCTATACTGAAAAATTGGAGATTTGTGAACGGTCTTCTTGGTACTACCATTCATGATGTACAAAGGATTAAGGAACGCTGTAATGCTCCTTTTCAATGTCGAGCTTTATGACAACATTCTTTTTTATCAGCAACAGCTGATGTATATATTGCTGCACTTTACAGATTTGTTGGTGTTTAGCTTTGTACTTGTGTTTTTATTAATCTGCTTCTCTTTGTTTTTATTGGCATGTTGTTTATTGTTTGCCTGTTGTGCAAGTTAATTGCTGTTTAGGATTGTCAGAAAAAAATGTGTTGATAAATAATATAATTTTTTTTTTTTTTTTTTTTTTTGCCAAGTATACACTTTAACCCTTTGAAGGAGGGGCTTCAGAAGGGTAAGGCTTTCCGAATTCTCAGCAAGTCTGTCAGGATTAGGCATTGCACCTTCTTTTCCGTAAATCGAACAAACGCCTCTAGTACACACTTAGAGCTAGGTGAGCTAGTGTGTGGTAGGCCTGAAGCGAACCACAGACCTCGAAAAAGTGAACAGAGAGTATGTCTTCTATACTTCATGATTGGCTGAAGAACATCTGACTTCGATGGTGAATACAGAGGGGGTTGTGTGGAAATTAAAGTTTTCTGTGTTAAAACAGACTTCACATATTCTTCAAGGCACTTGTGTAATTTCTAATTCTTCAGATGGCTTCTAACAGGATGTTGTTCATAAAATTAATTGACGAAATAGCAGGGAACTTTTTTTTATCAGCCTTGAATCTACTATGGTCACCTTAACCTCTGAAGTCGCCAATGCATCCATATCCAAAGAGTTTGCTCGCTGTAACCATAACCACCGAAGCCATAGGGCCCTTGTCCAAACAAGAAATACCTGTTAGTTTCGGTGCTGGCCTAGCAACAACTCCTTCTCGTTAAGACAAAAGCGCCACCAACGGCGACAGTGTATTAGCGACCTGGAATTAAGTTAAAGAGACATCAATATTAAAATCTGTAAATGGTCGTCAAACTTAATTAACTGAGTGTGCATATAACTGAGTTAAGAATGCGCGGATATTAGAATAAATGAAAGGGGCTTATGAGTAGTACTCAACATGTGATTAGGGTCACTAAGCCAGCAGGGAACCCTTGAGGGTTGAGAGTGTAGGGATGAAGGAACAAAAAGCAGCCAACTACAGGATAATGAAAAGTGGTTTATTAGAAGTTTAGTTGCGGAACAATGGAGATCATCAAATTAAGGAGGTTGAACAGGGTCAACAGTGATAAAACAAGTAAAAATTATCATATATATTTGAAAATAAAGCTAATCTAAGAAACAAAATAAAGTAGCACGTTACTGCGTTTTCTTCAGAATTTATGTCTGTAACTATTATCCTAGTTCCTCCCTTCCCGCCATCAGATATTTGACTTTGCTGTTACCAAGTGCATCTACCTACATTGCCATTAATGCTGTCAATTTATTTAGAATCTCTCTCTCTTTTATTTTTTTTTTTTTTTTTTTTTTTGCATATCAAACGCACACACACACCAACGCACCCAACCTTATGACTAAGCATCTTTGTGTTAATTCGGATCTTTATATCTTTAATTCGAGCACGAGTTGTGGTCCTAGATACGCCCGTCTCATGCAGACAAGATAAGAAGCCAGAGTCGCAGAAAAAGTAGATTCCTTGAAGGACGGAGGGTTGGCTGGAACTTTGAATTGCTTTGTGCCCCAACCAATTCTTGCAGGACAGGTTAGCGGCAAGCTCTTTCCCGTCTTCCATTTTTAGCGACAGGAATTTTCCATAATATAGTGCATAAATATCGTTGTTTGTGCATGGACAGAGAAGAACTTTCATTTCTTGCAATGATGCTGTCCCAAAGGAAATACTGACGACAACAACAATTACATTAAATAACAAATATCGATATCAGCTGTAAATGTATTACAAAATCTTTCTACGCAAAAGACCACTTTACAATCCGGTTTTAAAACTGATCGTTGGCAACCTCCACAAAAGATCGGACTGTGTATAAATATACAAGCTCGAAAAGGATCAGAACGTATTACATCTTCCAGGATCTTCTGAGGAAGCTAAGAACCAGCAAACTCATCATGAAATCGGTAAGTTCCATTTAAAACTGTGAGCCATTTATAAGATTTCAAGAAACTTGGTGCAAATATGGTTTGTGTTTCAGAGACAATAAATTTTCCTGCAGTTTAAACAGAGACATATAATCTACAAGTAAAAATACTATATCTCTTATAGAGGACGCGTTTATTCTTTACTTCACGAGAAAATTCAAAAGAAGATTTAATACTTTGCATACAACTAGACTTTTATTAGGACAGGGGCGGATCTAGAAATCTTTTATGGGGGTTAGCACTTAGGATTTTAATGTATATATATGTGTGTACTCACATACGGTACATATATATCAATATTCATACATATATGCACACACACATATATGCAGACATAATATACATCAAATGCGTTTATAACATTTATTGTATGTACTGAATTACAAGAAGTTACAAGGATTAGGATGTCTCAGACTTATTAGTCCATCCGGGAGACACCATGCGCTCACTTATCTTTAGGAGCGGGCTTTACTGTTCATTCACAGCGTCCTAATGATTTTGTCTAGCTTTCTTTTGAACTATTCTACACTGCTGCTGTTTACAAGTTCTGGTGGCAGTTTATCCCATGTGTCACATATCTTGTACGTGAAGAAGTTCCCACAATGCAATGTGTTGTATCTCTTCAGTTCTAGTTTCCATCCATTATTTCTTGTCTGGTTTTCATTTAATGTCAAGAGGTTATGGTCTACTATTATTATGCCTTTCAGTATTTTGTCCTCGCAATCGTCGTGTTTCTAGGTCATACATGGCCAGGCTCTCTAGGCGCCTTTGGTAACCTATATGCCTGATGAATGGAATTATCTTTGTGGCTCTTGCTTGTACCCCTTCTAATCTATTTATGTCCTTTCTTAGTGTTGGTGACCAAAACTGTACTGCATATTCAAGATCTGGTCTAACTATTGATGTGTAGAGCTGCAGCACCTTTTTCTTATTTCTGTATCTGAACTGCCTCTTTATGTATCCCACTAGTTTCTGTGCCTTCTTTTCAGCGTTTATGCATTGTTTTGTGGATTTTAAGTCATTGGTAATAATAACTCTTAGGTCCTCTTCTTGTTCTACGCTATTTATGTCATTCCCAAGCAGCATGTAGTTGGCATGAGGTTTGTTTTGTTCCTATTTGTAACACTTTACATTTAACCAGGTTAAAAGGCATTTGCTATATTTTTACCACTCTCCTATTTTCCCTAGATAATTTTTTTAACTCTCCACTGTATCTGGGTCTGCTGCATTTACACCTAATTTGGTGTCATCTGCAAATTTGGCTGTCTTGTTTGTGAGGCCTACAATCTGACCATTCTGATTCTTCACCATTTATTACGACTCTCTATTTTCTATTAGTTAGCCAGTCTTCGATCCATTCTGCTATTTCTCCTACAATTCCTAAAGTTTCTTGTGTGGAACTTTGTCAAAGGCCTTTTGGAAATCTAAGAAGATTATATCTATTGTTCTACTGCTGTCGTAAATACCAAGCATGTTATGAAAAATCTCTAAGAGGTTTGATGGGCAAGATCTGTTTCGTCTGAAACCGTGTTGGCTGTTTAACAATAATTGAGAGAGAGAGAGAGAGAGAGAGAGAGAGAGAGAGAGAGAGAGAGAGAGAGAGAGATTATAATTCTGAAGATTGCAACTTTATTTCCAACATCTGCAGCTTACAAAGAAGTAGCAGGTAAAGTTTCTTTGGCAACTATATAATCATTAAATACATGCATAAAAAAATTACATAATTTTGTTTTCAGTGTTTCTATCAACATTTTACTTGAGTGCAGTGAGTACAACCTTAAATCCTCCACTGTATTAGGATCTATATGTATGGAAACGGGTTTGTTTAAGCACACAAACAACTATGTATTTATCTTAGACATACGAACAATCATTCGTACACACCTACATGCGTTACAGGAATATAGTTATCTTTATTCCCTTTTCAAACTTTGGTCTCATTACCGGATAATTCAAGTCTGAATCCATACCGAATAAATGGGAGTAGCAGGACTTCCATAGAATGTTATCACGATTCATGCTCCATCTCAACTCGATGCAGTAAATCCAACTTGAACATTATGTGAAGGTTTGGCAAACTGATTGATTTTTATTCCAATTACAGATCAGCGTTGCCCTGTTGGCGTTGGTGGCCCTTTTTGCCCTGATGGAGGTCACTGGAGCCCTGCCAGCACCCGAACCTAGCCGACGCTTCTTCTTTGGAGGTAGCCCCTACGGCTTCGGCGGTTACGGCTATAGACCCTTCGGATACGGCTTTGGCTACGGCGGATACGGAGGTGGTTTTGGAGGCTTTGGTGGCCTTGGAGGATTCTTCGGTTGATAAATATCTTCCTTGAAATTACGGGAAGGTAGAACATTAAAAACCTTCATGAAATCTTTATTTTTTATCAAAAGTAAATTCTTCTTAAAATTGTAATAAAACTTTCTACTTCCAAAGGTGCTTTTCAGTATATTATTCCCCTACAAAAATTAGCATTCTCAGTCAAAATAAAATCCAGTTTTATATATCTTGGGGATAGCAGTTATGGTACTTTACCTTTTGGAAATAGCTGCACCAGTGATCAATGTAAATGAGTCAAGTATAGATCTTGAGTACAGAAGCTTCTGGTTGACCAACACGAAGGCAGAATCAAATTAAATCAGAACAGGTGCAAACTCATATCTGACCTCAAGGTTACCTTCCGCATAAATATTTTGATCGAAAATGGCATCCATTATCCTAGCCACTTCCACTAAACAAGGCTTAGGGGTAAGAAGCAGGTGGCCAGATGCTGAAATATTTCCACATTGAGGCCAGAAGAAGGGAGATTGATCTTTCAATACTTCTAAATCAATTTTGAACAAGCATTGAAATATGTCTTTGATCTTTCTAATGACCTCTGAAGAAGCAAATTTGGTGATACATAGCAGAGGGTTGGCTTTCTTATTGACTAAAAATTACCCGACATAACATTACTTCATTTCTAATGCATCAAACTGATTCCCATACTACGCTATCATCAGGTCTTCAAGAAGCTGTTGTTTTCTTTCAGATATACTATCATTATTATCCTAAATACAAATCAAGAAGAAAGATTGTTATAATACATTTCATGAAACGTTATACTCTAATCCTTGAATATCTGAGATTCATGAGCGGAGAGAATTTTGTTTATGAAAAAGGATTTTGGATTATGGATTTTGCTGACAAACATCATCTACAATGTATTATTACTATACAACCCCTAATTTGAGAAGACGAATGCTAACCTAGGGTTTCCGACAAGGAAAATATCCATTATGCATTTCACTCGCCTTAAGTTATGGTATTTTGGAATAATCGTATCAGTATGAAATTTTGGCAGAGCCTTATTCATAACTTGCCTTAATTTTTGCTAGTATAATGCAGTACCTAAAGTAAACAATTAAATCTGTTTGGTCTTGAAAATAAGGAGAAATTCCAACTTCGAAGATTAGTAATTCGGGCGCAATTCCTTGTGACCCATCAATGACGTTAGCATAGTTCCACCCACCCACCACTCACTCTCTCTCTCTCCCTCTCTCTCTCATGGAAAATACAGCCACTTGAGCCTTGATTTCTACTTAAAAAATTTATATGTATCATGTATTGTGTATATATATATATATATATATATATATATATATATATATATATATATATATATATATATATATATATATATATATACAGGGTGTCCATTAAGTCTTTCCTGGATTTCAGACCTTTATTACACCCAAACCATGTTAGGTAGAGGTATGAGGTTTTCTTCAATTTCAATAACAATGACTAAAGATTTTTTACATTACTAATACATTTAAACATGTGGCTCCTTTGTTGCCCGGAGTACGTCTAAGTGAAATTCTATCTCACGCCCAGGTATTCTCCAACATCTCCATAGCTACCGTTGCTAGAGCTGCTCTTATCCTTGCTTTTAAAGTCTCGACATTAGGTACTGGTGTACTGTACACTTTATCCTTGATATAACCCCATAAGAAAAAATCAAGAGGAGTAATGTCTGGTGAATGTGGTGGGTATTCTGTTGGGCCATCTCTCCCAATCCAGCACTTGGGGAAGGTTGCATCCAGAAAGTTACGAACAACCAAAGCCCAGTGTGGAGGTGCCCCATCTTGCTAAAACAGTACACTTGGCTGAAACTCTTCTAATTGAGGTGCAGCATAATGCTTCAGCATATCCAAATAAACAATTGCTGATATAGTGGGTTCAGCAAAGAAAAAATTTCCAATAACCCTTTCATGCATCAGACCACACCAAACATTCACTTTGGTGCTGTCTCATTCATGTTCCATCGCAACACGTAGATGTTCTGATCCCCAAACGCATACATTATACCTATTAACCTTACCACATGTATGAAAGGTAGCTTCATTAGAAAAAACGACATGCTTAAGATAATCATTGTCTTCGTCAATACAACTAAGAATCTCTGTAGCAAATGCTTCATGCTGGGGCCTGTCATTTGGCTGTAATTCTTGAACAAGTTGAACCTTGTATGCGTCCAGGCGTAGGCATTTGCCCAACACTTTATGCACTGTGCTCCGAGGCATCCGTAGTTCAATCAAAGCATTACAAACCGATTTTCTATGACTGCGCTGGAAGGCGTCACTCACAGCAACAACGGATACATCACTCACACTGGGTCTACCACTTCTCTTACAGTCTCCAACGCTTCCAGTCTCTGTGAACTTTTTATACCAGTCTTTAATGCTTTTAACATCTGGTGGATCTCGTCGATACTCATTTCTGAATTTGCATTGAACTACAATAGGTGATTTTGTTTCATGGTACCATAGCACACACTGGGCTTTCTCCTGTAATGACAGTATTTCTACTATTCTTTACTCAGCTGGCAGATAGTGATCACAGTGGCATCTTAGGCAAACTAAAGAAACTTTAGTAATTGCTCAAAAGTGTGAAAGTTGTATGGTCATAACCACAATAATTTTAAAGTTATTATAAAGTTATTAATCTTATTAATCAGGGAATGACTTTGTGGACACCCTGTATATATATATATTATTATATATATATATAATATATAATATAGTTATATATATATATGAATATATATATATCTAATAGTAATATATATATTACACAATATATATTATATATTAATATTAGGGATATATCTATATATATATATAATATATATTGGGAAAGTATCCTAAGTACAGGTCAGGCAACTGGTAATATGAACAGGAGTTTTTTGCACTATGGCATTTGACCTGAGTAATAGCGCCTAGTATACAGTGGCGTAGCAACCACTTCAGTCACTGACTACAAATATATAATTAGAGGAAAGTAGCCGATAATAAAAGAAGAATGGCAGGATTAATTAAAATTAGCTTTGGCAGCCCCTGAGGTATGAGGTCTCCGAGGGTATCACTGCCCTTTCTTAACCTTTCAATCTATGCTCAACGGTCAGGAAATTGGGTGGAAATTCAAGAAGAGGAAAAAACAAAAGAACAAAGAGAATTGAGAAGGTGGGTGGGACTTGATAGTGACGTTTTCATGACGTCAAAGTCACTCCCTGGGATTGGTATCATCGTTCTTGGAATTTCTCCTCATTTTCGAAACCAAACTGACTTAACTGTTTACTTTTGTTACTCCACTATGCTAACAAAAATTAAGGCAGGTTGTGAATAAGGTTCTCTCAGTATCTCATACTGATCCGCTATTCTTTAAGAAGTTATTCCAAAAAAAAAAAACGATGACATAAGGCGAGTGGAATTCATAGTAGTATGGAAAAGGAAGAAAAACCATGAGAGAAAAAACGGATAGAAAAACAAACTTAGATCAAAGATAGGAAACTATGAAACGTGTCTTTAGGTAAGAAAGTCATTCCATAATCTATTCAAATCAGGAATGAAAATTCTTAAAAACTGTGAGGTATTGGGCTTCACATATATGAAAGGCAAGATCCTCAGAATTAACTGCATAATTGTTACTGCGTGCTGGGTGGTATAATCTGTAGTTATTATAGAGCCAAAAAACCATTACTCTTCGTAATCTGTTTGTTAGAAATTCAATAGCAATATTTTGAAAAATTCGGTTAATTCCCGTCAACATCAGTGTCAAGAGAAATTACAAGAACCCCATGACCAGGATCTAGGGATTTCTGTACAACAGGGGGTTTTAAAGGAGAGCATCACAAGTACCTAAACTGCAAACTAGAGAACCAATTATTTTCAGCTAGACACTCCGACTTTGAACCTAGATGATCTGTTAACCGCAACGCAAATATCGATGATTCTATACATTATATAGGATTGTCTTTTGGAGAGGATTAGCACGGCTCAGTAACAGGATTCAAAAGCTTCGTTCGTTATTTGTTGAGAACTGTAAAGCAAAGTGAGTGGCTTTATTGAAATTCCACAAGTCAACATGAACGGGCTGCTCTTGTGTCCTGCGTACCCTCAGATTTTGTCTAGGAGGAACCCACGCATATTGCTGGTAATAGATTAGATATATTCACTCAAGTTCCAACTATTGCCAAATCTAGGGTCTGCGTGTATAATATAGGCACTTCCAATCATTGCCCCATTGAGATGGACATATCTTTCAATCAGTATATTCCTGATGCCACCATTGGAAAAACGGTCTGCCTGAAATCTAAAGGAAATTGGATGGGCATTACTGAAACTTGTCAGTCACTTAATATTTCAGATGCTATATGAGATCTAGAACCCAAGAAGAAGTTAAGCGAAATGCAGATGGCTAGTTTAGTACGGTATGTCCCTAGAAAGGTCATAAAATTTAGGACAAATGATCATCCATAGTTTGATGATACTTGCAGCCGAGCTTACCATGACAACAGATAAAAACAAATGGAGACGAAATCTTTCACGTGAAAATTACACCATTTTTAATGAATCTCGCCGTACTGCGAATTGAATTTACCATATAACTGAGAGAAATTACAGTAATTATTTACAATGGAACTTTAAGGAATTACTCAGCCTCACCTGTGGTGGACTAAATTGCATCATCAATCTTTGGGTCGGGCTCGTCTTCTCATTCCACAGATGATGGTAGATAGATTCCCAGCCATATGGATTAGGCTGAAATGTTCCATCGAGCTTTTGAAGCTAAGCAGTTAGCTGAGGATATCTCTCTCCCTGACACTTGTTACCTGGAACAAGGTATATTCTTACTAAATTTCCATTTCGCTCGAGGATGTTCAGGAAATTCTTGTTAATCTTGATAGCTGAATTGGAGAAGATCTTGACTTTTTTTTTAACGCTTCCAATGTGTTGCCTCTCAAGGTTAGTAGATTCTATAGATTTTTACGTTGACGTAGTATCTTAGTAGTATAGTGTCTGTTCCAAAGAGTGGCATATCTGCCAACTGCAGTAACTGCAGGCCAATCTCTATTCTCTTTGTGCTCTTCAAAGTTGCAGAAAAACTTATTTTGAAGCTACTATATAAATATGTGGAATCCAAAGGATTGTTAGCTAATAGTCAAAATGACATACATACAGGAATCACTTAGACACCTGCACTGCTCTTTTAGATTTGACATGCCACTTACAAGGGAACTTTGATAATGATTTTGAGTGCAGAGTCTTCGAGTGGGTGGATATGTTTTAGAAAAACTTGAAGAGTTCCATACAGCTAGGCAGCATCGAGTTACTATTTTTTTTAAGATCTTTAATGAATCAAGACCTACGTCTGGAGTTTCGCTGAGTAGTGTTCTTGGTCCACTGTTATTCTTAGTGTATACAAATGATATGGTTGTTGTCCTCTAAAACAAGATTGCTTAGTATGCCAGTGATGTCGGTGTAGTAAAGTTTTCACTTATGATAAAATTAATGAAGCTGCCCTTAGTCTCACTGGTTACACTGGTGTAGTCGATGGGGTATATAGCTGAACTCAAGTAGAATGAAAGGACGATTGATTAGCAGATCTCGTACAGATATTCTACCACATCTGTAATGAATAAATCTACACATTAAAAATATTTCTAACTATGATGAGAGAGAGAGAGAGAGAGAGAGAGAGAGAGAGAGATTTAATGCCTTGTTGTTCTGACAGTGTTATCTCAGCAAACCGTAAGCACAATACGGAGAGCGAGCGAGATCTCATGTACTGTTAACAGTTATCGTTTACAATATGTTTAATATTTACCATTATATCGGCGATACTTAGCATTGTGTCGAGTCGGATGTGACTCTTCATGAATCCTTACATTATTCACTATCACTACTTTCACATTATTATCAAATAAAACATCTATGTATATTATCTTTGTGCATTCATGTACTACGTGTTCACACGCCACAGTGAGTGTGGCTGTTCTTTGTTCCAATTCATTCCCACTGTGGTCTAGAAGAGTTGACATCTACTTCATTTGTGAAAAAGTCAAAAATACACTCACAAAAAAACCGGAAGACGTGTTTTAATTAATATATCACCTTCATTTCACGCAAGTGAGGTGCTTAGAGATACATCCTGCCCTCCTGGTCGATGGGACTGTTGTTTGAGTCTAAAGGTTTAATTACTGTAGGTGTAACTTTTGACTCACATCTTACTTCTGGGAAGCATCCAATGAAAGTGTCAGCAAATGCCGCACGAAAGTTAGGTATTGTGTGTAAGGTCTCTTGTAGTATTTATCACAGTGATAAAATCAATACAGTACTATTTTTTTACCTGGAAGTGTATCTTTTATCATTTGGGTGCGTTCACCTTTAGCTAAAGCAAAATATTTCTAAGCCACATCTCTTAGTTGTGTTTAAATACTATGTTGGCAAATGAAAGTTGTTGCATTAATAGCCATCCATATGCAAATTAAGCTGTGGCCACCAGTTTATATTTTGGCAATGTGGCTCTAATGTAATTTAAATTTGGCTTACAGGTGGAGAAAAGGGAATCACGAAGAAAAATAAACCCATGTAAGGCTGTGTGCCTAAATTACTACAATTGACGACACTTTTAAAATTGAATTGTATTTTGATCACAATAGACAGTTATATCTCAATTAAAGGTATCATGAGAAGAAAATTTTATTTTAAACATAAGAATAGATTTTATATTTTTAAAAAGAAATAGATGGTTCAAAGAAGGGCCAGTCGTACTGTAGCTTCTCGTATCTTCGTGGGAAATATTCATCAGCCAAAGAAGCCTCCACCAAAACCTCCAAAGCCATCGCCATATCCGCCGCAGCCATAGCCGTATCCGAAGGGTCTATAGCCGTAGCCAAAGCCGTATCCGAATGGTCTAAAGACGTTTCCAAAGCCGTATCCGAAGGGTCGATAGCCGTAGCCACCGAAGCGATAGGGACTGTGTCCGAAGAAGCGTCGTTGAGGATCAGGCTCTGGCATTGCTGCAGTGACCTCCATCAGTACAAAAAGGGCCACCAACACCAACAAGGCAACGCCGATCTACAAATGGAGTAAAATACATAAATGAGTTAAATCTTCAGGTGATTCACCAGTTGGATTCACTGCATCGAGACCAAGCTCTGTTGAGAGCGGGCATGAGATGGCACGATGTGTGTAATGAAAGTACCTAGAGACACTTTTGATGTTATCTGTATACATATACCTATTTATACCTTTTTTAACACATCCCCAGTATGCGATACACATGTATGGATGGATGATTATGGCATTGATATTTAAGAATCGATTGCACATTTGCGGAAATAATTATCGGTATGCTTAATGCTTTTTTATAAAACATAAAATGCAGTAAAATACTGTTAATTTATTGCTTGTAGGTCTATGAATTAGCATATGATGATTCCACTGGAATTTGTAGAGGGTTTCACTGTTGTTGAGATAAACTGAATCTATAGAAGTCTCCTATAATTTCTTACAATGAAAAACTCCATAGTAATCTTACTGTTCTCATGGTGAATAGGATATGTGCTGGTTTCTGCGGTGATTCTGGAAGGCTGTTCATCTGCTTTCCCTGGGACCTTCTATTTATACGAAACTCCAGTATCAGCAGAGAGTTGCCATCGATCCTTATTCTGGAGCATGGAAAGGAAGAAAAAAAAACTTCAAAGCAGATCTCGCCAGTTGTCTTTCAATGCATCACTTTAATTGCCTTTTTCATACTGACCACTTCAATTGCAACTCCATTATCGTTTCTGTCGTTACAAGATGTTGATGAAAAACTCTTTGTGTAATGATTGCATCATCGGGCAAAACCCGGAGGGAGCCACCTGTCAAGCAAGCTAAGACCAAATTTGCATACAAACACGAGCACGTTCGCGAAAACACATACTTTTCATCATTATCATTACCCTGCCAAGATCTTCCTTTAGTTTAGCATGTACCGTAACAAATTTTAGTTTCATAATGAAGAGCTTATATATATATATATATATATATATATATATATATATATATATATATATATATATATATATATATACGTATATATATAATGTATATACATATTTTTTTTTACATACGCCCAGCCAAATACTCACCAATATTACGCCACAAATGTCATGTAATATTAAAATCCACTGTATCCTTGGAATAAGTTACATCTAACTGGTAAGTGCTTATCAGTGGACAAAGGCAGTGGCGGATTAAGGGGGGTGGGGGCCTGTTTCTTTTCTTTTAATAAATCATTAGTAGCAAATATTTGCTTAGTTAATGATTATTTCAACAACAAAAACAACTATTGCTGTGTATATACTATGTGTCTGCATACATGTATATAAATATTGATATTATTACGTACCATACGTGTGCACATGTAACATATATATATATATATATATATATATATATATATATATATATATATATATATATATGATACACCTAAGGTCCCCAATCCCACCCCATCCCCACCCCCCATTGGTCAAAAGTCGCTGTAGAACATCGTCGTTTACCAACCAGACGGCAGTTCAAACCCACAGGTGGCGGAGCACTTAGCAATTATAATTCTCTCTGAGTATTAGTTATTCTCCAGGTATTGTGAATTGGATATCAAATAGCACTTGTTGACACACACACACACACACACATATATATATATATATATATATATATATATATATATATATATATATATATATATATATGTGTGTGTGTGTGTGTGTGCGTGTATATATATATATATATATATATATATTATATATATATATATATATATATATATATATATGTACATAACACATATATAAATATAAATTTTTACGTAGATATGTGTATATATAGATACGTAAATATTGTCAGTGGGAATCATACATGGCAGATCATTCCAGTTTGGGATGCCAAAAAGACGTGGTGAGTAATTTAATCTCTCATCTCTGTATATCTTATGGCATCCCTGTGTCCGAGTTGCCAGAGACTGTTTTATTCTCCCGCGAAACTGTTTCATTCCTCCTCCCTTAATCCGGAACTAAATTCCTTCATTTCGGTATAATTGCATGCAGTGTAATTAAAACTCTCGACGTACATTTACAGATGACGTAAAACATTCGTAAAATATGAAGAGGTAAAGGTTCCCGTGGAGGCCGGTGCCAAGCGACATATCTTGGAATATTTTGACCCTCAAAGACTTGTAGAATAACAATGAGGAAATCGTTCTCAGGAAAAACCGATGCTTATTGTTATTAATAATCAAAAACCAGTCTACTGTTCTGCTTGTCTCTTATTCTCTTTTACTCACAGCCACAACATTAGCCCTTTTATCAAGTCAATGAAAACTTGATACTTTCAAGTATACATGGAGGACACTTTTTCATAATATTCTTCCTAATTAGTTTAAGGCTATACCAGGTGGAAGTAATTGAGTTTCTGGATATGAAGGAGGTAGGTTTTTTTTACATGTTCTAAATCATCCGGATGGAGCATTTAAATTTCCAATGATTTTAAAACGTGATGCATTTAACAACTTCATCATTTTTTTTTTATCTAACAGTCAGTACAAAGTCCGTGCATCCTTTTCGCTATGATGTGTTTAGTCTCTCTCTCTCTCTTTTCTCTCTCTCTCTCACACACACACACACACACATTAAAAGAAGCAAAAGGCTGGTCATAATTTAACTCATCAGCTTCATTTCGCTTTTAGGGATCCAAAGTGACTGACCTTTCGTCATCACGTTTATTTACCCAATCTTCCAGACTCTGGTTTAATTTACCACTTTTCTTTTCTGGAAATATTTTTTCCACGGATTTTTGTGGGTCTGGATGATTTCATCTAATATATTAACCAACAACTTGCACTTCTTTGTGTCTCTGTTGTTTCACAATGGGTTGTCATGTTAACTGTAAAATTAAGTCTTAAAAATTAAGGTAATTACGATTGGTTGTCGCTCGTTTTCTTAATGGTATTTCTTCAACTAATAACAAGATTACTAGACAATGGCTGGTTATTAATTTTAGTTTTCTGTGAAAGAAAACTATTGTGCTGGCTTTGTTTGTCCGTCCGCACTTTTTCTGTCCGCCCTCAGATCTTAAACACTACTGAGGCTAGAGGGCTGCAAACAGATACTTTGATCATCCACCCTCCACTCATCAAACATACCAAATTGCAGACCTCTATCCTCAGTAGTTTTAATTTTATTTAAGACTAAAGTTAGCCATAATCGCGCGTCTGGCAACGCTTTAGGCCAGGCCACCACAGAACCGAGGTTGAAAACTTCATGGGCCGCGGCTCATACAGAATACTAATTTGCGCCGAAGTAACATCGGAGCATTTTTCACCTGTTTTCAAATGTTACAAAGGAGTCATGAAAATAGAATAATCGTTAAAAAATTTAATTAACTCATTGAATATTCTTTTGCGTTTGCGAAAGAGAGAGAGAGAGAGAGAGAGAGAGAGAGAGAGAGAGAGAGAGAGAGAGAGGCTTGTTTAAATGAATATTTGAAAAACTTTCGAGGTTAGTTTTACATATTTCCTTTTGTGTCAGTTTCTACTTCGTTATGGCATAGTTATCCCAGAGGTTGATTACAATGAAATAGCTAGACAACTTGACCTTATACGTTACAAGTGTGCGCTAAAGAGGATCAGATCAATCGGCGTTTTGACCCCAGATTGTCCCCCCTAGCAATTTTCTCCTCCATGTGATATATATTCATATATATATATATATATAATATATATATATATATATATATATATATATATATATATATATATAAAGGTTTTTTGCCACGAAGGAAAAAATTAAAAAGCGAGATAGGGGTCCGAACAGAACAGGACCGAAAGTACTCGGCTATCTCGCTTTTTCATTTTTTCCTTCGTGGCAAAAAACCTTTATTTATACATAGCATCACGTTTTATATACTTCGTGATCAAGTTATTCATATATATATATATATATATATATATATATATATATATATATATATATACATATATATATTGAAACATGCTAAAATCTACGAACAGATAGCCCGTTGTTTCGCCAACGAAAACTAAAAATACGATATATTTTATATATCTAAATAATTTTTCTGTAATACTGTAGAATATGCACATTATTCATTTTTTTACATTTTCACTCTAATAACTAAATCATAAATATTTTATCCCAAAATTCCTGTATTTTTAACTTAAGGCTTTCCTAACTTCCAACAACAGTAACAACACAACAACCAAGTAGTATGTAGGCTTACTCCCTGAGTAAGAGAAAAGAATGAAAGAAATGGCAAATAAGTCAGTAATACTGGATGCTAAAGAATTAATATATAATTATAGATATCTCGTCCATGACACATGATATAGTATTCGCCACTGTGTATAAGTTGGTAGGCTATCCAAGCTTAAGAAATGATGTAATAAAAGTTAATTCTAAAGATATAAGACTTTATTATGATTTATAGAATTTACATAGAAAAAAAAAATATCTGGTCCTTTTAGGATTTTCTGAAAGATGCTAGTTTATCACATTGTAACTCCAATTGGTTTCATGGAAGATTCTCATCAACCGTGAAATCTACCGAATACACCGAGGCCTCCAAAGCCTCCAAAGCCACCGCCGTATCCGCCGTAGCCGAAGCCGTATCCGTCGTAGCCGAAGCCGTATCCGAGGGGTCTATAGCCGTAACCGCAGAAGCCCGAAGAAGAAGAAGCGTCGGCTAGATTCAGGTGCAAAAAGGGCCACCAATGCCAACAGGGCAACGCTGATCTGCAAAGGGAATCAGGAAATAGATTTAAGAAACCTCCATTTGATATTCAAGTCGGATTCTCTTATTAGAAGATTAAACTTTGTTGAGAACGAAAATCAATCTGGACATTTCGTAATGGACATTTCAAAATATACAAAATATAGTTTTATTCCCTTTGCACATGTAATTATATGCTTATGTTATTCGTTAAAGAAGTCTTAGGAAAGAGGAGTAACATATCCACTTCTGTGCAGTATGTGTATGTATTGGTATATGTTATGCGTATTAGCAGAAATATTTTTTCGTGGTTGTAATTTTCCATATGTGATAAATATATCGTAAACATTAAATCATTTCACTGAATTCCAAGACAGTTCAGTTTAAGTTAAGTGTAAATTGTGAATACTTTGATTTTTAGGCATCTTAATGACAACACAATATCTCAAATTGACCTTACCGTCTTCATGGTGGATCTGGAAGCTGGTGTTTCCTAAAACGACTCTGGAAAACTGTTCGTCCCGTTCAGTAAAGTCGTCTTTTTGCGAAATCCAACTGGGAGTTACAAACAATCCCAAGTTAGAAATACAGGGGGAAGTATCTCAAGGTTAGAAAACGTCCCAGGCTCATTCCGGCAGTCGACAGAGAACGTTTTTGTGTTCTCGTTCAAGGAAAATTCCTTCCGATTGATAATAACAAACTGGCAATACCCAAACCAAAACCACCTGCCCTGAGCACTCGTTGCTCGGCTCCCTACCCCGTCGCTTTACACTGCCTGTATAAATATCTTATGGTCTGTGTTTCTCAAGTATGTATAGTTTTATATATATATATATATATATTATATATATATATATATATATATATATATATATATATATATATATATATATACACTAGTTAACCAGCCTGGCACTGCCCGGGAACACTCTCTCTCTCTCTCTCTCTCTCTCTCTCTCTCTCTCTCTCTCCGTTTCACTCTTTCTCCTTCCAACACCACCTCTACCTCTTACTCTCCCTTTCTCTCACTTTCTCCCTTTCCTGTTAAAATAGTTGCCTCAGTTACATTGCCCAGCATTTTTGACATTTTATAATTAACCCCTTCTCACCCCATTATTGTCAGGGCTGAACGTAGACTTAAAGTGCATCAGGATTGTCACTATTCATCTCAGCGACCATGAAAACTAAGAATTAGACACTAATATCTCTCATTTTTGGTTATTTTTACATATCCTCCACTTCTCACCCCGCCTTCCTATGGGGAAAACTTGGACTTAAAGGGAATCAGGAATGTCACTATCATCTCAGCAACCTCGAAAACTATGGATTAGACACTATTATCTATTGTTTTTGGTTATTTTTGCAAGTCATCCCCTTCCCACCCCTCCTCACCACCCATTCCTATCGGGGCAGAACTTGGTCTTAAAGGGCATCGAGAGTATTACTATTCACTTTCAGCAACCTCAGAAACTATGAATTATACACTAATATCTGTCGTTTTTGGTCATTTTTACATGTCATCCATTCATACCCTCTTCTCACCAACCCTTCATATCTAGGCTGAACTTGGGAGTGTCACTATTTATCTCAGTGACCTTAAAAACTAATATATGTCATTTTGATTATTTTTACTTGTCACCTCCTTCCCACCCAACCAACCAACTGCTGCCACCCCATTGCTTTTGGGGCATTGTGAGTGTCACTATTCCTCTCAGCAACCTCAAAAACTATGGATTAGGCACTAATCTCTGTCGTCTCCAGTCATTTTTACTTGTCACCCTGTTCCCATCCCTTCTCCACACCCTTTGAAATCTATGGATTAGACACTAATGTCTGTCAGTTTCGGTTATGTTTATATGTCACCCCCTTCCCATAACCCTACCTCTTTGGTGCCAGTAATGTTTCACCCCGACATTATTCTTTTGTAGATAGTAAGTCAAGTGTATACCAAGTTTGGTTGAAATTTTTCAATGCATTTCAGAGTTATGCTGGAATGTACACACATTCATACATACCTCCATTTATGTAGAAATATATATAATATTATTATATATATATATATATCTATATATATATATATATAATATATATATGATATATATATATAGTATATTATCTATATATTATATATATACATATACCTATATATATATATAATATATATTATATATTCTATAATTTATTATCTATAATGCATGTATCCCCTTTTGCCATTCACTCCCTCGTCAGTGAACACATAAATACCCTATGAGTCTGATTCACGCCAGCCTTTCTCCTGTTTCTCTGCCGCCCTTCTCACCGTACTTACAGTAAATGGCCGTCCTGTTGCTAATCCGCCGGGGTCATATAAGCCGGCAACAGAAGAGAAGCAGTCACATTCCCTCACTCACTTGGTCAGTCTCCAGTGCTTGGGTCTGACTTTCCTTAGGCCCAACTGGGTTCTTACCCTACCACATGTTGACCTTGCTTTACTTGCTTTTGCTTTACTTGCCTCTGCTATATTCGTTTGTCTGTTTGTGCAAACATCCATAGTGATTCTTTAATTCCCCCCACAGCTGTGCTCCTTTATTCTATAAGATACTCTGATTTAAGAGCTGTGGTTCCCTTGAATGTGGTGTAAAAATGCTGATTGCTTGATTGATCTCTTGATATTAGCAATTTCCAAGAGAATTTACTGAAAGAGATAATGTAAGTTTGTGGTTGTGTTCACATCCCAGCCCCCCTCAGTACAGTAATGTTTTGAGTAGTGATTCAGTTATTCCTTGCCCTTTGAGAAAGCTATGAGAATGTAAGATTTATATTAACCAAACCTAAAGTGTGAGCGGCATCACTGCACATGTTCAACTCCTTTGTGTCTCACACACGTGTTTATAGGACATCTCATGTTGCAGGTACTCCTGCTGCATCCATTCCTGCTGTGAGAGGTGGACTTTCTTATCCTTAGAAGCTCTGGGCCCCTGAGATGAGCGCTGCAAATCTCTACACGTGTTCCTGAGCACGTGTCCAGCGCTACAAGCACGTGTTTCGATTATTAAATCGGACCACGTGGGTCAGTAGTGCCTTGCTGGCGCCCTGCATCGTAGAGTATTTAGAAGTGTAAACACATCCCCTGTAAATTTAACCCTTGAATTTTGATCTGGCCCTCAACCGACATCTTGTTTTCCTATTTGTGGTTAAGAACTCGATTGGCGTTCCTTTTGGTTGTAGTCAGATGCAGTAAATCCCTTTTTGCAAGCCAATTAAGTCGTAAATCCATATATATATATATATATATATATATATATTATATATATATATATATATATATATATATATGTGTGTGTGTGTGTGTGTGTGTGTGTGTGTGTGTGTGTGTGTGTATCATTAAGCATTTTCCGCTAACAAGAGTGACTGCCAAGAAAAGTCAAGAACTCAAACACTTCCTCATTCAAGCTTTAACAGTAAAGTCATGAATGACCATTTGGTGTCGATAAGTTCCACAATATTAGTTTATTCATAAATTTACAAATATGGCTCATTAGCAATACACCTGTCCTAACTATACCCAATGCCCCATTCACCAATATCCTACATGCAACGCAATCTCTTCCTTCCTAGATTGTGAAGCCTCTCCCTACCAATACCTCTTACACACTAATTTTCTTTCCGTTTCTAAGTTTTCTTCTCCTCCTTCCTTTAAATACTTTCAAACTGACGCCCTTGTCTACAACCTTTCATTCTCCATTCTTCTCACATGGCTAACCCGTCTCTAAGCACTTCAACCATTCTTTCACTTTCACTAACTTTTTTATCACTTTGCATATGTATACACAGTTATCACGGTTTCACTTCACCTACCATATATGAAACAAAAATCATTCATCTCTACAGCTTTCACAATTTATGTTTATTTGCATTCAACATCCACATTTCACTTCCATAATTGATAGTTAGCATCACAATCGTTCATTTCCACTGGCACTCCAAGTGCCTCCCCAATACCTTTTACTCATCCACCTAACTTCCTTGTGTAATCTGTAACTGTGGCTCATCTCTTCAGACGTCCTACCATCATACAAAATGTTCCAGCCAAAATAATTGTATTTATCTACTTTTTCCACCAATCATACTAACATTTATCGCTTAATCTTTCACTTAGGTTTCAGTTCATCCTCAAAACTTTAATCTTGTTCACAAATTATGCGATAATTTTGTCTTTAGCATACACTTTCATACTCCTTCAATAATCTTCCTATTTTCGCTTTAACATCCCCAATCAATACTGTATCATCTACAAAAATCTATATAAAAAAAACATTTCACACTTGATTAACAGCTACATAACTCACCGTTATTTCAGCCCCTCCAGATTCTAACGTAGGATTTATTTCTATCATATGAACTTTTTATTGCTCTCAACAACAGTTAGTCATACTTTGACCACCATATCGAAACATTTCCCATATAATCCTTCCTTTTCCCTTGACAGGCCGCAAGATTTCAGTGGCATGCAATCATGTGAATATACAGATATGCATACGTTTGTAGGTGGTTCATGTCTCAAAAACAACCGATTGCGTCCAGGAATTTTACTGCAGTACCTCTGATAATTAACTGTCATTTGCTTTGAAGGTCAACAACTTCTTATGCAACTCTCTCGGGATAAAACTTTTCCCTCTTGTTCAAGACGGAGAAAAAAGTCGAGAAGCCCAAAGTAGCCTGGCCTGGCAGCTTGTCTGAATTTCGGGGGAGTTAATATCCGGAACAAGCTGGAACGAACTGGACAAAGGACTTCCCTGATTCAGGGATATCATTCCCTGTGAATAAACCATTCTCCTCGTTTTTTTTTTTTTTTTTTTTTTTTTTTGTTGTTGCTTTTTTTTTTTTTTTTTTTTTTTTTTGCCTGTTTCCGAAATCTGAAATTCCATTTGAAATAATTCTGAACTTTCCCTCTTCCCTTGTTTGAGCATTTTAGCACTTTTTATTAATATCATTATCATTAAATTGGTTGTTGCCGATTACCATTGCAGCTGAACTCTCTTGTCTTTTCATATGTAAATCTTCAGTGAAATCTGACAGCAACACATAAAGGAAAAGACAAGTGAAAATTGAATTAATCCACTATATAATCAAATAAAATGGCCATTTTTATTTTTTATTTATTTATTTATTTTTTTTTTATTTGCAAGGAAAGTTTCCCAGAGTTGTTCCGTTGTAAGATTCATTCACAAGGTATTTGGAGGTCAGGGTATCCCTGGGTATTTAGGATTCGTACCCGTCTCCCGGGAACTTCTACTTACTAGTTTTTATACAGGAATATTTTCTTGTTTTTGTCGATCTGTGTGCCTATAATTAAAGATCCGTTTATTTGTTATCTAGTAACTATAAAGGAATGAACTAAACCAACCACATTTAAAAAAAAAAAAAAAAAAAAAAAATCTTTACACAAGAAGGAATACGTTGTTGGCAGCTGGACAACAGCCCACAGTGTTACCAAAAGCGATGTGAAGGGAATCAAGGAAATGTACAACCTGTCATTTGTGTTTCCAGTCTCTCCCTGGGATTACGTATTTCGCAATATTTTACACAAGATCACAAACACAAAAACGCACCCCTATTCATACATACTTATACGTGCATATATACGAACATACATACACAGACAGACAGACAGGCACACACACTCGTATATATATATATATATATATATATATATATATATATATATATATATATATATATATATATATATATATATATATATATATTCTATGTGTGTAAATTCTTTGACCGAAATTATCAAAACGGTGAATAATTATATTCTTTTAATTCTAAGATTAAAACCAAAATCATTTACGGTCCTTACTTTCAAATTAACTCGTCTTGTTCGGAAGGGAAGAGTTTATATTTATTCGATTAATGTTGATTGTTTGTTTTATAAAGGTAGTATTGCTTTAGCACGGGCCTTTACCCATAACGAGCCCATAATTATCGTAAGATGTTGAAGAGGATAAGGTTTCAGATGCGGGGATTCTTCATAATAAACAAAGTCCAGAGGATCCTTCTGCAATTCTTAACTAGTAATGCTTCCAATGCTTAAAATCTTATGTCGTAATTGCGTTTAAGTATTATTTTCAGATACCTATGTTTATAAAAAGGGAATTGCGCTGCCACATGCACTGTAGTTCGTATCCACGTGTCTATATAGCCATACAAGAATAATCTGTCTATGTCTGTCTGATATCGTAAAATAGAAAAGAAAAATGAATAAATACAGGTAAAGCAGAGCAGTGACACTACCTAGAGAAAATGAGATTTAAATTGATTGTGCATCTGTGAATTTGAGGTGATAATCAAACTTACTAAAAGATATTTATTTGTAACAGAAGACACCCGTAGGGGGATAGAGCCGCCAGTGCACCTTTTGTGGTGCAATGTAAGCATTACTTAAGAATCTTTGCAGCGACCCTTTGGCCCCTAGCTGCCACTACTTTCATTCCTTTTACTGTACCTCTGTCCATATTCTCTTTCTTCCATCTTACTGTCCACCCTCTCTTAACGATTATTTCATTGCGCAACTGCGAGGTTTTCTCCGGTTACACTTTTCAAACCTTTTCACTGTCAATTTCCGTTTCAGCGCTGAATGGTCTTAGTTGCCCAAGTGCTTGGTATTATGCCTAAAATCTATAAATGAATCTAACAGAAGACAGATAAGTAGACCTATGGCTTTCCTATAACGCCACGAGTAAACGGCAGGCTAAATAGCGATTCGTCACTCATTCATAGAGATTTTCAGTCAAGAATAAAACGGACCACCAAAACTTTATAAAAGATAGAGAACTTATATTGCTTTAATCTATATCAGTTGATATTTATTATATTATTCTACTACGTCAGAAAATAGATATCTCTTGTACCTAAAATAAATATCCGGTATAATTGTAAGTACATTTTCCATTCATAGGGCTAAAGATAAAAACATTAAATGGAAACTGAAAGGATAAATCAGCAGTCAAAACACATAATGTTGAATAAAACATCCTTCCCTACCTCATCACACATTGTAATCTAGATGCTGACAACAAGCAAGTTCTTCCAGCAGTCGAAGATGCTCTTGGCACGCTTCGCTTTCAGCATCCATGAAGAGGTAAGCTTACAAATGTTCAAACCCTATTTTGAATCTTCCAGCTGAAGATCTTTCGATCAGGCTTTCCAACTATTGGAGTGAATAGTGATTTTTTTTTCTTTTTGTATTATTTTATAAACTCTATCCTCGGCGAAGGTCAAGATGAACGCGCGATGCCAGACTCAGAGTCACACGAAGAGACTCGGTATTCGGGGCACAAATGAAGATGAGCGAACTTGCTTGTCGGTACAGTTCCTACATAAATGTCAAGATTTATTCGTTGTGAACCTTACGGAAGGCATATCAGGTTTTATGCGTCAGAGTGATTTTCTTACGTGAAGCAAAGCTGAACAAGTGCTCCTAGGTACTGACGCTCATATATACTTTGGCTTGATTGTTAAACTAGTCCATTTAACTCTTTATCACACTTATTGACGCCCTGATGACAGCGCTCTTGCTGGGTTAAGCCAGCGCAATATAAACAATCCTTTAGCCCATGATGTTTTATTTTATGAACATCAAGCATTATAGCTACTTAAATTCATACATTGTATTCCTGTTGTCTTAAAACAGGAGAAAAAGATATTAAGATTTTATTTGAAAAAGATTTCCTCATTTTTTTCTTAATATCATTCAAAACTTAACTGGGTAGAGTCTTTGGTGTGCAAACAAATGCAAGAAAAAGGTCCCGTAACACGTCTTAATTGCAAGGAACCATATAGCGAACCTAAAACAGTCTGCGGCCTTAAATATGTGCTAAAAAGTCCAAGCCCTTCAGTTCCCTGTTAGGACTTTTTGAGAGAGAGTAGTCGGCTCCCTCTAAACAATCTACAATTACACCAAGAGAAAATACTCCAAAGTTCCTTCTGCGCAATCAAGTTTTCTGTACATCGTATAATGCTGTATGAAACTCTTATCCACAGCCCATGAAACTCACAGCTGCGGCCCGCGAAACTTTCAGCCACGACCTGGTGGTGACCTGTGATGTTGGCCCCTATAGCGGTGCCAGATGCATAATCTTGGCTAACTTTAACTTCAAATCAAATAAAAACTACTGAGGCTAGAGGGCTGCAATTTGGTCTGTTTCATGAGTGGAGGGTGGATGATCAACATACCAATTTGCAGCCCTTTAGCCTTAGTAGTTCTGAAGATCTGAGGGCGAACGGAAACGTGCAGATGGACAGACAAATAGACATCTCAGTAGTTTTCTTTTACAGAAAACTAAAAATGACTAAAATTGTTATTATTGAAAGAAACTACAAGTATTACTGATCGCTGAAGGAATATTTTCCTAAATTCTCAGCATCTCAGTTTCACCATGTGATGAGGCATAAGGAAAAAGGAATGATAATTTGGTAGGCATCGGATGATTAGGAATTTGGAATAAGAGAGTTGTTTGAAAAAAATAGAAATGTTTATTGTATAGAAATGGAATCGCCAACATCTAATAATTCTCCTGGTTTCCTGATAGAACAAAGTTCATGAAGGTCATTAATTCAATGCCTTCGATTTGAGATGTTATTTTCAGAGTTCTCTTTTAGCCGTAAAATCCTCCAAATCCTCCAAACCCATCAAAGCCTCCGAAGCCACCGCCGTATCCGCCTTAGCCGAAGCCGTATCCGTGAGGTCTATAGCCGTAACCGCCGAAGCCATAGGGACTACCTCCAAAGAAGAAGCGTCGGCTAGGTTCGGGTGCTGGCAGGGCTCCAGTGACCTCCATCAGGGCAAAAAGGGCCGCCAACGCCAACAGGGCAACGCCGGTCTGCAAATGGAGTACAGAACATTAATTTGCAGAACCATCAGATGATTTTCAATTGGGGTCACTGCATTGATATATCACATTTTGCAAAGGAAATGTTTAAAAACATTTTATTTTTCAGGTATTGATTAACATACTAATGTTTCTTAACATATCCCTAGTATGCGTTACAAATGCATGGATAGATAATTGCATTATTGATAACTGCCAATCAAGTGGACATTCCGGAATGTAATTCTTGATATGATAAGTGCAAATGGCGATAAAGCTTATTGTCTCTGGTGAAATATGGACATTCAGTGAGTCAAATTCTGATTATTTATTGTTTCAAGATTATTCTATTCTAACTAGCAAATGATTCATTAACATTAAAGTCATAATCATAGATATAATTCATTTGAAGTAGTCAATTATAATTTCCTATAATACAAAATTCCGTGATAAGCTTACCGTGTTTATGGTGAATGGGCAAGATATGTTCTTTTCTTTGAGGATTCTAGAAAAATGTTCATCTTCTTCCAGCTGTTACTTTATTTTATGTAACTGCTGGAAGAAGATGAACAGTTTTCTAGAATCCACAAAGAAAACAACATATCTCCCATTCATTAACTACTTCAAATGAATTCTCTATCTATGATTATATCTCTAATGTTAATAAATTCATATATATATATATATATATATTATATATATATATATATATATATATATATATATATATATATATCTAATAAAAGGAGCCCATAAAAACACCAAAATAGAGAAAAAGTACTTTTCTCTATTTTGGTGTTTTATGGGCTCCTTTTATTAGATGGAACTCTGTTGTTACAGAACATTTTACCAGTCATATATATATATAGTATATATATATATATATATATATATATATATATATATATATATATATATATACTTGGATGGTCTATAAAATAAGGTTCCCAAGGAGCTGCAATCGCGAGGAACGCTGTTACGCGGGATCCTGGCGTGTGGCTTAATCCCCCTTCTCCCAGTTCCCCCAGGGCGAGCTGTCTGCGACGTTCAGTCTTTGCTTGCCAGACTTTAGAGATGGAGCTCCCATTAGCTACTCCCGCCATGTGCGAATTACGCTCTGTGATTCGTTTTTTGTGTGCAAGAAACACTGCACTGGTGGACATTCATTCCCAACTTTGTGAAGTCTATGGAGAAAAGTGTATGAGCGTACAACATATGCACAAATGGTGCAGAGAATTCAAAGACAGACGTCGATGACGAACAGCTTCTGGACGGCCATCGGTTTCGGACGAAACGATTGCGAAAGTGGAAGAAACAATGCTGAAGATCCAAGGGTGGCAGTTTGGAAGCTCTGTGAGATGATCCCTGATGACAGCAAGACCTGCTTGACAAAATTATGACAGACCATTTAGGTTATACCATCTCTTCCCTGAACCGGAGAGGAGCTGAAAGAAGAGGTTTTAAGCTACCTTCGCGGTGTGGCGGGAGAGTTCTACGATTCAGGCATAAAGAAGATGGTACACCGCATGCAAATATGCATTGATCTCAACAGCGATTATGTCGAATAATAGGAAGAAGTCTAAGCTTTCCAAAAATGTGTTATTCAATGCCAATAAACATGTTTTTCATTGTGAAAAATCTTTGGGAATTTTATTTTATGGACAACCCTCGTATATACATATATATATATATATATATATATATATATATATATATGATATATATATATATATATATAATATGTGTGTATATATATGTATATATATATGTGTGTGTGTGTGTGTATACGCACACACACACGCACACACACACACCACACACACACACACACACACACATATATATATATATATATATATATATATATATATATATATATATATATATATATATATATATATATATATATATATATATAAAGATATATGCCACGAAGGAAAATAAACGATTTATCACGTTTCTAACTTTCGTGATTCAGTTATATATATATTATATATATAGTATATATATATATATATATATATATATATATGTATATATATATAGATGAGATGTGTGTGGTTATATAAAGACAGAGGCAGAGAAAAATTTATTGCTCGTGTATGTGTGTTCGTATGTACTATGTATGGGAATAGTGTATATCAGGTGATTCTATAAAGGAGGTTTAATACGTGATGCCACTTCTTGCATTTTGTGAGCTATATACCGAGGATGGTATTCTTTTCATTTATCCTTTTGTTTCCATTTCTTAAATTACCTTGCCCTTATTCGTCATTTGGGAATTTTTGGAAGATAAGTAACAAATAGTTAAAAGGTTAATAAACTCTATATGCCAATGAATATTCCAGAATCCAAAGCCAAAAGTTGCCGGAGAGGCAGACGCCAAGCATGACTTCTTTGTAATATCCTGACCTTCATATTCTTAAAGAACGACTCTGAGGACATACGCTCTCAGTAAAAAATCGTTTTTTATTCAGTAATCAATGACCAACAGCCATTTTTGTTTGTCTCTTCTTCTTTTAGGTTCCCTTGCTGCATTTATTACAGGTAAATTAATCTGGTTCCCGATGTGAGGAAGATGTTATGTCTTCTTTCCTGAACTTTGGCAGTAGGTACAGCCACGCTCAGAAATGATGCTACATGACAGGATAGAACTTCGTTCAAAATTCCCTAACTGGCAACTGACATGCTCCATATTTATTTCTTATTTGAATGTGGAATAATGTCTCTCTCATAAAAGAAGGCCATAGTACGTTTCATATGAGTGAAATCTGTCATATATATCAAAACTGTACTGAAATATCACTCATAACCAAATTTCGGAAATAAGTAACGAAACTTTTTCAAAGCTTTTGTTCACTCATAACTGAAACTTTTTAATAAAAAAAATCTTTATCAAGCCTAAGTTTAAAAGCCAAATAGGTAAAAAATCATAAATCATAAAAGTTCACATAATTATGATAGGATTTAATTCCAACCATAAAATTTTAAATAGTCCTGTTTGATTATTTTTAACCTGCTACACTAAAAAAAAATATAAACAAATATATTCGAAAATATTAATGTAGCTAAAATGCATCCATTGTCATAAATGGGTGGGCGGGGCCTGTGTGATGCACCCACTTGAGTGGTGGTAACATGAACCATCTGGAGCATAGGTCTACAATGAATAGAGACAATGGAATCATCTTGATAATATTTATTTTATATTTATTATTGGAATATTTGGATTGTTATAGAAATAATGATGCTTGTGCTTTGTATCTTAAACACATCAAAAATAATTATTTATTAGGAAATCTTCGCCTATGCAGTTACACTCTTGTTAATGCCAACCTGACTCCCCTTCCCAGTTGCTGTGGCAAACCTGATGAGTTTCTTGTTTACCTTAAAGGTGTCCCAGCTCCATGTTGTCACCCAGTTGCTTTCGGCCCTTTTTTTAATATTATACTTTATTCATACTTTCAGTTAAATTACTGTAAATAACGTAAATATTGCTACCGTTGATTTTATTGTTTGTTGATCTGCTGATATTTACTATGTTGCTGTTTTTATAAGTATATTTCTAATTTTGGTTCTAATTCTTTGTTAGCTTTCATTCTTTCTGGAGATATGAGCTGAACCATGGGCTGTTACTCATTGCAGTAAGAAAACTTTCAGAGTATTTTACTTAGATATTCGAGGCTTAAGGTCAAATTTTCTTGATCTTCAGAGCTGTGCCTGTAACTACGATTTGATGTTTTTATCTGAGACACTGTTAACTAGTAACAAGTCAAAAGTTCAGTTTTAAATCCCAGGAATTGATAACCTGGAATTTATTTATCTTCGTAACATCCCACATGCGCAAGGAATGGCTGTATACACTAAGTCTGAATAATCTATTTATCATCAGAAAAACTTAAATGTATTTGTCATGAAATGCTTTGTTTTAAGAAATATTTACACATTTGCTACTTATCGCAGTCCAGATAGCCACGATTCTATATATGTCTGTCTCTCAAAGAGCTTTATTATGGCTCAGTCACAGGATTCAAAAGCTTCATTCGTTAATTGTGGAGGCTGCAACACAAAGCACAGAGAGTGGCTTAATTGAATTTTCATGATCAACATGGCTGGTCTGCTCTTGAGTTCTGTATATCCTCTGGAACCTACGCATTTTTGTGGTGATACATTACATCTCACATTCACAGATGTTCCAGCTATCGTCAAGTCCACAAGGTCTAAGAATACAATGGTACAATGGTCGGAAGTGCCTATTGCGCTTCCAACCATTGTACCACTCAGATGGACATCTATGTCAATCAGTGTATTCCTAATGCCTCCATTGGAAAAACGGTCTGCCTGAAATCTAGTGCCAACTGGGATCACATTATTGAAGCTTGTCAGCACCTAATATTTCAGATGTTATATCAGATCCAGATCCCAAGAAGAAGTTAAATGAAATGCTGACGGCTGCTTTAGTGAGGTATGTCGCTAGAAAGGTCATCAAATTCAGGACAAATGAAAACCCATATTAAGGTGATATATGTAGATGGGCTTACCTTGACAAACAGACCAGATTAACACGTGGAGATGAAATCGTTCACATGGACAATACACCATTTTAGTTGAGTATCGCAAATGCTGTGAGTAGAATTTACCATAAAACATAGAGAAATTGAAATAATTCCCTAAGGAGGAAACTTGGAGTCACTCAGCCTTATCTGTAGTGAACCAGATTGCTATTGCCATCATCCTTCTTTGGGTCAGGCTCGTCTTCCATTCCACAACTGCTAACAAGTGAGGATAGATTGGTTACTGACCCAAAGGAAAAAGCTGAAATGCTTCATCGAGCTTTTGAAGCTAAGCAATCAGCTGAGGATGTCCCTCTCCCTGATACTTGTCATCCTGAGCTTATTCTTATAAAATTTGCATTTCATTTTTGGGTATTTTAAGAAAATTCTTGATTATCTTGATAGCTGTGGGTGGGGGGGGAGAAGATTCTAACGCTTTCTTCCCTTTGTTTTTCAAAAAGGTTCTTAGTGAGTTCTCTCCTAAGATTAGTAGATTCTATAGATTTTTAGTAGTATAGTATCTTTGCAGATAATTGCAAGCTCAGTAATACAGTTCCTGTTCCAAAGAATGACATATCTGCAGACTATGTTCTCCAAAGTTTCAGAAAAACTTAGTTTTAAGCCCCTATATAAGTATATGGAATCGAAAGGATTGTTAGCTGATAGCCAGGTGGTTTTCTATGAACATCTGTGTGGCGGAGTGGTAGCGGGGAGTGTTTTTGAGGCTTCTTAGAATGTCATTGTGCACGTCAGTGATAGTCTCATGGTCTCTCGGGTATAGTTCGTCCAGAGGGAACACCCATAGATACTGTAGCAATACGAGCGGAAGAGCAGCAGTTTCACGTCCTGTTGACAGGAGGCAAACCTCCTTTCAATCATGTTGCCAGTTGCACATAGTTTAAAACGCCTCTGTTCAATGTCTGCCGTATCTTTCAGGTCGTCGGTGATAATGTGACCCAAATACGGAAATTCGTGTACAAATTCCAGCCGATGGTTACCGAGGAAAATTTGTGGTTCTGCAATATGCTTAAGCGATCTGGGGAGCAGCGACATGCACTGGGTCTTGGTTTCGTTGTAGATTATATAAGATTCCTCTGCATATTGGCGGCAAATGTCGATGAGTCGTTGGAGACCTTGCACTGATGGGGAAATCAGAACCATATCGTCGGAGTAACAGAGGTTGTTTATAGTTGTTTCATTAACAGTGCATCCGATTGGGAGTGAGTTCAGTTTGACATTCAAGTCATCTGTGTACGTATTAAACAAGTATATATATATATATATATATATATATATATATATATATATATATATATATATATATATATATATATATATATAAGATGAGATGTGTGTGCATATAAGGAGAGAGAGAGATAGAGAGACAGAGAGGGAGAGAAAGAGAGATAAAAAAAATTTTCGTGTGTGTTCGTATGTATACTATGTATAGGAATAGTGTATTATAGGTGATTCCAGAAAGGAGATTTAATACGTGATGCCACTTCTTGCGTTTTGTGAGCTGTATACCGAAGATGGTATTCTTCTCATTTATCGTTTGTTTCAATTTCTCAAATTAGCCTGCCCTTATTCGTCATTTGGGAATTTTTGGAAGATAAGTAACAAATAGTTATAAGGTTAATAAACTCTGTATACTAATGAATATTCCAGAATCCAAAGCCAAAAGTTGCCGGAGAGCTAGACGCCAAGCATGACTTCTTTGGAATATCCTGACCTTCACATTCTTCAAGAACGACTCTGAGGACATCGCTCTCAGTAAAAATTGATTTTTTTAATTCAGTAATCAATGACCAACAGCCATTTTTGTTTGTCTCTTCTTCTTTTAGGTTCCCTTGCTGCATTAACTACAGGAGCATGAATAAGACATTTGCATACATTAGCGTACTAAAATGATGATCCTTAAGTATATTCTGTCTACACAGCTGGAAGTTATACCAACGTAAAATTAATCCGGTTTCCGATGTGAGAAAGATGTTATGTCTTCTTTCCTGAACTTTGGCAGTAGGTACAGCCATGCTCAGAAATGATGCTACATGACAGGATAGGACTTCGTTCAAAATTCCCTAACTGGAAACTAACATGCTCCATATTCATTTCTTATTTGAATGTAGAAAAATGTCTCTCTCATAAAAAGAAGGCCATTTCATAAGAGTGAAATCTGTCATATATATCAAAACTGTACTGAAATATCACTCATAACCAAATTTCGGAAATTAGTAACAAAACATTTTCAAAGCTTTCGTTCACTCATAACTGAAGCTTTTCAACAAAAATAATATCTTTATCAAGCCTAAGTTCAAAAGCCAAATGGGTAAAAAATCATAAATCATAAAAGTTCATATAATTATGATAGGCTTTAATTGCCACCATAAAATTTGAAATAGTCCTATTTGATTATTTTTACCCCGCTACACTAAAAAAAATATAAATAAATATATACGAAAATATTAATGTAGCTAAAATGCATCCATTGTCATAAATGGGTGGGCGGGGCCTGTGTGATGCGTTAACTTGAGTGGTGGCAACATGAACCATCTGGACCATAGGTCTACAATGAATAGAGACAATGGAATCATCTTGATAATATTTATTTTATATTTATTACTGGAATATTTGGATTGTTATCAAAATAATGATGCTTGTGCTTTGTATCTTAACCACATTAAAAATAATGATTTATTAGGAAATCTTCGCCTATGCAGTTCCACTCTTGTTAATGCCAACCTGACTCCCCTTCCCAGTTGCTGTGGCAAACTTTGTGAGTTTTTTATTTACCTTAAAAGTGTCCCAGCTCCATGTTGTCACCCAGTTGCTTTTGGCCCTTTTTTTAATATTATATGGTCAACTTTATTCATACTTTCAGTTAAATTACTGTAAATAACGTAAATACTGCTACCGTTGATTTTATTGTTTGTTGTTCTGCTGATATTTACCATGTTGCTGTTTTTATAAGTATATTTCTAATTTTGGTTCTAATTCTTTGTTAGCTTAAATTCTTTCTGGAGATATGAGCTGAACCATGGACCTGTTACTCGTTACAGTAAGAAAACTTTCAGAGTACTTTACTTAGATATTCAAGGCTTAAGGTCAAATTTTCTTGATCTTCGGAGCTGTGCCCTTAACTACGATTTGATGTTTTTATCCGAGACACTGTTAACTAGAAACAAGTCAAAACTTCAGTTTTAAATCCCAGGATTTGATAACCTGGAATTTATTTAACTTCATAACATCCCACATGCGCAAGGTTATGGCTCTATACACTAAGTCTGAACAATCTATTTATCATCAGAAAAACTTAAATGTAATTGCCATGAAATGCTTTGTTTTAAGAAATGTTTACACATTTGCTACTTATCGCAGTCCAGATAGCCACGATTCTATATATGTCTGTCTCTCAAAGAGCTTTATTATGGCTTAGTCACAAGATTCAAAAGCTTCATTCGTTAATTGTGGAGACTGCAACACAAAGCACAGAGAGTGGCTTAATTGAAATTTCACAGATCAACATGGCCAGTTTGCTCTTGAGTTCTGTGTATCCTCTGGAACCTACGCATTATTGTGGTGATAGATTAGATCTCACATTCACAGATGTTCCAGGGTCGGAAGTGCCTATTGCGCTTCCAGCCATTGTACCATGCAGATGGACATCTATGTCAATCAGTGTATTCCTAATGCCTCCATTGGAAAAACGGTCTGCCTAAAATCTAGTGCCAACTGGGATCACATTATTGAAGCTTGTCAGCACCTATTACTTCAGATGTTATATCAGATCCAGATCCCAAGAAGTTAAATGAAATGCTGATGGCTGCTTTAGTAAGGTATGTCGCTAGAAAGGTCATCAAATTCAGGACAAATGATAATCCATAGTATGGTGATATATGAAGATGAGCTTACCTTGACAAACAGACCAGATTAACACGTGGAGATAAAATCATTCACTTGGACATTACACCATTTTAGTTGAGTATCGCAATGCTGTGAGTAGAATTTACCATAAAACTTAGAGAAATTGCAATAATTCCCTAAGGAGGACACTTGGAGTCACTCAGCCTTATCTATGGTGAACCAGATTGTCATTGCCATCATCTTTCTTTGGGTCAGGCTCGTCTTCCATTCCATAACTGCTAACAAGTGAGGGTAGATTGGTTACTGACCCAAAGGTAAAAGCTGAAATGCTTCATTGAGCTTTTAAAGCTAAGCAATCAGCTTAGGATGTCCCTCTCCCTGATACTTGTCATCTGGAACTCATTCTTACAAAGTCTGCATTTCATTCTGGGTATTTTGAGAAAATTCTTGATGATCTTGATAGCTGTGGGTGGGGGGGGAGAAGATGCTAACGCTTTCTTCCCTTTGTTTTTTAAAAAGGTTGTTAGTGAGTTCTCTCCCAAGGTTAGTAGATTCTATAGATTTTTAGGTTAATATAGTAACTTTGCAGATAATTGCAAGCTCAGTAATACAGTTCCTGTTCCAAAGAATGACGTATCTGCAGACTATGTTCTCCAAAGTTTCAGAAAAACTTAGTTTTAAGCCACTATATAAGTATAAGGAATCTAAAGGATTGTTAGCTGATAGCCAATATGCATTTAGGAAGAAATTAGGCACCTGCAATGCTCTTTTAGATTTGACATGCCATTTGCAAGAGAACTTTGATGAGTTTTTTGAGTGCAGAGTAATTCAAATAGATTTTAGTGTAACACTTATCGCTGTGGTAAAGTCTGCACTTGAAAGAAGTGAAACTGTCCTTAGCCTCACTTGCGACATGGAGCGGATTAGTGAATAGCGTAGTAGCTGGGGTATAAGGTTAAACTCCAATGAAACAAAAGCACTATTGATTAACAGATCTGTGTCCGTATATTAGCAGTTTTGATTTGGACCATCGACGGATGGTCATTTCCTTGTCAATTTTTCATAATGTGTATTAACAGAAATGTTTCCCTTTCACATTTGATCTCTGATCCTCTTTTCTTGCTGAGAGCAACCAGATGTTTGAACAGCAGAACCAAAATGCAGTAAATGTGCCTCGATGTTGAGCCTTCCAGTTCCAGAGGTCACCACACCTTTAGCCAGTGGAACAACCTCCCTGAGGATGTGCAAATGGAACTTCAAAAGTTCAAGCGAAGATACAATACTTTATTACTCTATTTTTCTTTTCCAATGACAGATCACTTCTTTCTGAATTTCCCATTACCTAGTGTTACTTCTTTCTAATACAGACCATATTCTTTAGAAGCTTCAATTTCAAGTAAAAGGCTCCTGTGGACTTGTCCCATAGCCATAGAAATAGCGTTCACGTTCTGATATATAATAATTATAAGAAGTAAAGAACTCTGACTGTGAAATCATCGAACCATTGACAGCACAAATTCTGAAGGAATGACAATATACGAAAATAAGTCATAATTGGCCACTGCAGCAATCAGCTGATGGATATTCAGATCCTGAAATACAATCTTTGAAAAAACATTTAAAATGAAACAGTTAGAGGAACTATGAATTAGAAGCCATCTGGGAAAAGGTCGATTTTTATTTCAGTCTCAATAATTTATGCCATCTCTGTTTTTTAAAAACATTCATTTCTCTAATGATTATAAGAATGAACTGAAGGAACGCTGTATAAGAAGATTATCAACCGTAGAAACTTCCGAAGCTACTGTAACTGCCAAAGCTTCCAAAGCCACCTCCATATCCGCCATAGCCGAAGCCGTATCCGAAGGGTCTGTAGCCGTAACCGCCGAAGCCATAGGGACTGCCTCCAAAGAAGAAGCGACGGCTAGGTTCGGGAGCTGGCAGCGCTCCAGTGACCTCCATCAGGGCAAATAGGGCCACCAACACCAACAGGGCAACGCCGATCTGCATTGGGAACAAAGGAAATTCATTTCCAAAACCTTCATACTATTTTCAAGTAGGATTCACTGCAACGAATCCTATGCTATTATAAGGGTAACTATGAATAAGAAATAAAGTGCAATAGAAATACTAAACATGTTTACTCGGTATAAATACAAATGAGACTCACATCACGTGTCATTTGGAATGATGAATAAAGAGTAATATTAGATCTACTGTCCATATATACTGTGTTGTGTATGGATGACTGTCCCTTTGTGCATTTAAAAATAGAAATTAGACTGTTTAAGCGTACACGTCGATACACACACACACACACACACACACACACACACACACACACACACATATATATATATATATATATATATATATATATATATATATATATATATATATATATATATATACATGCATTAAGCTACAAGTGTCCTTAATATCCAAATCGCTCTACCTCGGAATTAATATATTTTCATATATGTTAACCGAAGGGGAATTGTTTAGCTGATAATAATTTCGACCTCTCGTGGATCCGAAACAGTGCAGAGGAGAAATCAAGATTTCAGTGACATTACCAAATCGGCCGGTAACATCACTGAAGTCCTGATTTCTCCTCTGTCTGATGGTACGAATCCACGAGAGGACGAAATTGTTATCAACTAAAAAATTTCCCATCGTTTAACATATATGAAAATATATTAATTCCGAGGTGGAGAGAATTGGATAATAAAGGACATTTGTAGCTTAATGCTTGTATATGAATCACGGTGATGTGATAAAAATTCATACACACACGCTATATACATATACTTACATACATACATATATATATATATATATATATATATATATATATATATATATATATATATATATATATATATATATCGAACCACATCATATCGATAAATGAATTTCTATCACCATAAATAAATTCCTCTGAATCTGTTCTTCTGACAGACGTGTGTGTGTATATATATATATATATATATATATATATATATATATATATATATATATATATATATTATATATATATATATATATATATCCGTCTGTCAGAAGAACAGATTTTCGGCTCGGCCACCGCATATTCAGAGGAATTTATTTCTGGTGATAGAAATTCATTTCTCGATATAATGTGGTTCGGATTCCACAATAAGCTGTAGGTCCCGTTGCTAGGTGACTAATTGGTTCCTAGCAACGTAAAAATATCTAATCCTTCGGCCCAGCCTTAGGAGAGCTGTTAATCAGCTCAGCGGTCTGGTAAAACTATGATATACTTAACTTGTCAGCAGAATAACTTGTCCAGTATTGATTATGCTGACGGAAATGAATTTTAAGATTTTGCTGCCATAAAATCTGGCCGTAGTTTCATCAAACTTGTGGGAATGTCTCATGTGTTTAGGTAACAAACCATCTCCTAACAATCTTACCGTTTTCATGACGATTAGGTAATGTGATGCTTCGATGCTTCCGTAGCTAGTTCTGGAAGAAGTATACTCTTCCAGTCCATCCGCAGCTCCTATTTAAATGAAGCTCGTTCGTGTGTGGACAGTTGCCAAAGAGCTCTATTTTCCAACTGGAATGTAAAAGAACTTCATGCCATGAATTCCCCTACGTGATGATGGGAATCACAGGGAAACCCCGTGCTAACCTGTCCCTCAAGATTTAGCAACCGGTCATCGATGATCACAGTTTCTGTATCAGTCCGTCTCCTAGAAATCTTCTTTTTCTGAAGCCGGGGTCTGGTTTTTGAGCCAACAGACGGCCTGGGGCAAGGGTTCCTAAGACCGTACCCCCTATTGATGTTGCAAAAGTACAGGTAAGTAAGAAACTTCTTCGCTGTGGATTTTGAACGTATTTTTGTGTTGGCGTGTGTGTGAGGGAAAAAAAACATTGAATTACAGTAGAAAGTGTTTGTGTGGATAAAATTATAAGTTTTGCTCATAGCTGAGGTAAAACAGTAATTACCTGAAATGCAGCACAATGCAAATGACGGTCTAATCTAGTGGAAATGTGGAAGAATGAAAAAATATAATGGTAAAGATAAAGTAAAAATCTCTAGTAAATGAGATGTCTGGGAGACCGTCGAAGCTGTTCTGTAGGAAATTCAATAAAGGAGAAGGGTTGCTGAATAACTGGGTAGAATAGAGTTTTACATCATAACTGTAGACAAGTAACAGAATACGAGCTAAAACTAACTGCATGCCGAGAAAGAATGCTTCAGAAATGAAGGAGAGAAAGTCCTCGGGTTACCATTGGCGAAGAGATGCTTGAAAGTTATCGGGTCTTGTCTTGAGGAAAAGGCTGAATATCTTTAAAAAATACTTCGATGCAGGAGGAACGGGAGACCTAAAGAGGGTGTCGGAGATAAAAAATTAAAAGCACTTACAGAAGGAGATTTTAATCAACGAGAATAAAATGAAAAGCGGATATGTTTTAGTCAAGAAGGAAAGAAATGTGAAACATGGATATAAACTAATGTATAGAAAAGGACTTACCAGAGACAAATTAACGCTGTGAATATCCCCAGGTTACTTGTAAGACAGAGACCGAAAGCGAACGCACAAACTCATAGTCTGAAATTCCTGTGAAGCCGAAAGGAAGATGGAAACAGACAGAGGGACTTAGAAGTTGTGCTGAACTTGTCGATATTCGAAATATTTATTGGTTTTGAGGCATTTGAGTAGGAAAATGAACCAATAGTGAGTTTACAGAGAGTTTTTATATGCAATGGGTTCGTCTTTGATCCAGCAATTACTTTGGGATTATCAGGAATGATTGTCTAAAATCGCCCATAACGCTTCCTTTTAAATTATATCATTTTGTGCTAATAATGTATATACGTGTTTATACACATGTACACAGCCACTATATATGTATATATATATATATATATATATATATATATATATATATATATATATATATATATATATATATATATATATATATATATATATATTGTGACGAAGTGCCAAGCATCTGGTTACTCACTTACTATTTGTACTTGTTAGAGCAAGAAACTCTTAATCCCGGGTCGGGGACACCATTTATACTTGGTGCTCGGTTTAATCAAATACTTGATTACTACTTACCTCACAACAGCCAGACACCTGAACCTTCATCACAAATAAAAAAACGACTGAATACTCTAAAGGTAACAGTGATCCCTTATAGACCTTACTAATCATGTAAGAAATCAGACTAAGTTCATTGAAACAGATGTGAGGTAATTTTGATTAAAAGGCATCACTCCTTCAACAATTTTCAATCTAAGTATTTCCCTGGTTCTAACTCACTTCACTAAAGTTGAAGGAAAACTTCACAATTACCACTTTACATTTCTACCTAAATAAAAATAAAATATGTAATGGTAGTAAATAAGATACCCATAAAAATTTTAAATACAAAAATTTATTTCTAAATTCAAAAATTATAAGTGAAATTCACAATCTCCGGAAAATGTGCTATTACTTAAAAGCAAAAGTTAAATTAATTTTTGAATTAATCATTAAACAAAATTGAATCAAGATTATAAATTTTATCAAGAAAATTAAATGGTCAAAAAATTAAATTATTCAAGGCAAATTCAAACTAAAAAGCAATTATTGAATTTGAAAAGAAATTTAATTAAATGCAAATTAATTCACAAGTGTTAAATTAAAACAATTATACAATAAGAAATATTCAAATTATTTAAACAAAATGAGAATATGAAAACATAGAATAATATGGAAAAGCATTAAAAGCAATGACAACACAAACATTAAGCACGTAAATGGATATGTCGAAAGAACAAAATAAAAGAAAAATATATAAAGAGTAATAATTTTATCCAACCTCTGTAAATAAAACCTTGAAGTGCACTTCAGAATATTTGTAACACACAATACCTTTCACCACTGCAGTTTCGAATCTCCAACACTTTTGTGGCGCCACACAAAAATAATAATAACACTATGTTCAGATTCCATAAATAATTATTACAGTTCTAAGAAATTAAACAAAGTGAGTGACCATCATAGGTTACGTTACAGTAGGAATCCAATGTTTCGTGAGCAAGAGAGAAACAGAGAGAGAGACCCAACTAGCACATGGTTCTT
>NC_061091.1:33330511-33375152 GCF_015104395.2 Macrobrachium nipponense
CTGTTTTTGTACAATGATTCATAGATATCGTACTTTACATGTCTAATAAATATTTTACTTCACAAGTTTAATTAAAAGAGACTGAGGTCAGGATTTTCCCACTGTATTTTTTTTAAACTTCCCTGGATGCCCCTTGTGTGTATTTGGGACCTCGTTATCAATTGTTTTAAAGTTGATTTTCTTTTGTAAGTTGTCCGTTGGCGCGAGCTCGCCTTTCAGTTCTTGTATTTTAACTTCACATTGTATAATTTTGTGATAAAATTAGGGTTCACAATTTTATCACAAAATTAAACTATGTAAAGTTAACTAAATACATGAACTGAAAGGCGGACTTGCACCAACGGACAACCTATTAAAGGATATCAACTTTAAAACAATTGATAACGAGGTCCCAAATGCACACAAGGACAAGACAGGGAAGTTTCAAAAATCTGTGGAAGAAATCCTGTGACCTCAATCTCCAGGATCCCGCCAGTCTCTAAAGGTTTTACACAAAAAAGCCTCCATTGTGCAGCATTTCGTCTATTAGATTTTTCCAATATCGACATTCACATGAACTACAGTATTTAATATGTCCAAAATCGCATTCACCACTTAAATCTATTGAGGGATATTTATTAAATCGCATTTCAAAGTGTAAAATAGGCAATTTTCCCTATGCTTACATCAGTAAATTGTCGCTTTGACCGGTTTGCGTGACGTCACAAAATCACATGTGCAAATGAGTCGCTAGAGCAGGACTACCTAGGCATTACTATATCGTATTCGGGAACGACTCCAAAGAAGAAGCATCGGCGAGGTTCATGTGCTGGCAGGGCTTCAGTGACCTCCATCAGGTCGAAAAGGGCCACCAACACCAATAGGGCAGCACCGATCTGTGAGGAGAATAAAATGAATTCATTTGCAAAACTTTCATATGGTTTTCAATTTGTTTCAGTGCATCCAAGACTAAGCTGTATTAAAAACAGTCATAAATTGGAACAATCTACAATAGAAATACTAAAAAACAGATATATGTACAGATATATGGGTACTGATGCTTGATTGCTTGAGCATGGGGAATATATTGACTTGTGAGGATGGAAACATAGCACCTGGGGTCAGGTCAACAGAAGTCTGAATGCTGAGTTGGATTATGGATGATAATTTGTGTTTGTTTACAGACATGTAAATAACATAATGAACAGACGTAGTATGTGTATATCAGTCGATGTAGATGCGTTGAATGACGATGAAAACATTGTGCAACGAGGTTGTCTTTACAAGTACTCCTCCCGGCAAGACAATTATTATGAACAATGATTGGAAAATTATGTTAAATGAGGAACTTTTCTAGTTACGGTATCTTCGTGGAGGCAAGAGCCGACCCTGTGTCCTTGAGATCAGTTGTTGTGGGGCAGTATCGAGTGCTGAATTATCCAGCGTTTTGGCTGACAGGGTGCCTCCCCTGGTGTGGTGCCTGGGGGGTTTGACTGTCATCCACAGGCATCTATGACCACGTTTGGGCATGCCGGGGGCTTCAGGCAAGGCCTTGTTTTGTTGCAGCACTCTGGGGTGCCTGCCAGTTTCTTCCCTGGTGTCGTTGTCATCCATCGGGAAGGCGGGTTTCAACCTATTTATCGTGATCCAGTCTTTGTGTCCATGTATCATGACGAGGTAGGCTTTGGTCATCCGGCTGATGACACTGAAGTGTTTCGTTCTGTCAGAGAAGGTTTTCAGGCAGGGCATGAACTTCCCTGCAATTTCCCGCAGTCTTGGAATGGGTGTATCCGGTTCGTCCGCATCTGTGGGGAAGATTTCCCCAGGTATAGCTAATTCCTCGCAGTAGAACTTCTTTGCAGGTGAAGTGATGCATTGCCATTTGCTTTCTGTGCAGTGTGTAGACCCAGCAGGACCCAGGGTAGTTGCAACTTCCAGTTTTCATCCATGCAGCGTGCCATCAGGGCAGCCTTTAATGAATGGTGGGTCCTCTCCACCATGCCGTTGGCTGTGAGGTTGTATGTGGTTGTACTGTGGAGCATTGTTCCCAACCAGGCCAAGAAGGCCCACAGTTCAGACAGAATGGCAGGACCACGGTCTGAGGAGGTGATGTCATCCGGTATACCAAAATGGCTGATCCAGCTTGAGGGTAAGGCCTCCACACACGCACTAGTAGAAGCTTCTGTCATTGGAGTCGCCTTGTGGAGCAGTCGATGATAGTCAGGAGGTATCTGGCATCCCCAGACTGTGGCAAAGGGCCCCCAGTATCGACATGGATGTGTCCGAATCGTCGCCTGGGTTGTGGAAATCCCCCACGACTGATTCCATGTGTTGGCTGGTTTTGCTTGTTTGGCATGCCACACACCTGACCCACTCCCATATGTCCTTCCTGATCCTGTGCCACATGAATTTTACCATTATCAGCTGCGTCATTGTTCATCCTGATGGATGCGACAGTCTGTGTATTATGCCAAACACCTGTCTCCTTCGTGAAGCTGGTAGCAGTGGACACAGAAAACCCATGCTGGTATTGCAGAGGAGCGTCGAGCCAGATGGGCCCAAATTGTGGTAAACACTGTGCGAGGCTGGTGTTTCTGGTTTGGCGGCCTATTCCCATGCCAGATCCTCATAGTCGATCCCCAAGTGTGCCAGATCCTCATAGTCGATCCCCAGGTGGAGTGAGTTGATCTCAATTCTTGACAGAGCATCAGCCGCAGGGTTCCTCTTGCCAGGGATGTAGTTGATGGTGCAGCCAAACTCAGCGATGGCTGCCAGATGGCATTGCTGTCTCGCCAACCATGCATCTCCCGCCTTCGTGAATGCATAGCCTGGTCATCCGTCATGATGGTGAAGTGGGTACCCTCTAGGAGGTACCTGAAGTGCCACATGGCTTGGTAGATGGCCAGCAGTTCCCTATCAAACGTACTGTAGCGGGTCTCCAGCAGCTTGAGCTTGTGGCTGAAGAACGCGGGTGGTCGAGGAGAACCGTCCACAATATGTCCCAACACTGCTCTGCAGGCGATGTTGCTGGTGTCAGTGGTGAGTCTCAGGGGAGCATCGAAATCTTGGTACGCCAATGTGGTGGCTTTGGTGAGGGCTGCCTTCATCAGCTCGAAGGCCCGTTGTTGAGGGGCTTCCAATTCAACTTCTTTGACTTCCCTTTCAGGACTTCAGTTAGGGGGCACATGATGCGGGCGATGTCAGGCGTGAAGTGGCGATAGTAATTCACCATGCTGATGAATTCCTGCAGGGACTTGATTGTCGGTGGCATTGGGAACTCCTTCACAGCGGCCACCATTGAGGCCATAGGGCAAACATCCATCAGGGAAATCTCGTGACCTAGGAAATCCACCCTCTCCACTCCAAAAGTGCACTTCTCAAAACAGACGACCAATCCATTCTCCAGGAGGCATTTCAGGACTGCCTGTACGTGGTCCAAGTGTTCTGGTGATTTGGAGAAGACCAGGATGCCGTCCACTTAACAGATGTAGAAAGGCAGATCCCCAGGATGCTGTCCATCAGGTGTTGGAAGATAGCCCCAGCGTTTCTGAGGCTGAAAGTGGAGTAGGAGAATGTATCCCAAACGGCTTGATAACAGCCATGGATGTCATTGGGATGTACAGGAACCAGAAAATAGGACTTGAGTAAGTCCATCATCGGGGAGACTTTGGCCCCGTGAAGGACCCTGGTGAGGCCGTGCATATTCAGCGGGGGTTAGTGGTCCAGCGTTATCACAAGGTTCAGGGGGCAATAGTCCCCGCAGGACCTCCAGGTACTGTCCTCCAGGTACTCCCCTCCACCATGTGGAGGAGAGAAGCCCATGGACTTGACGCCTTCCTGCAGATTCCCATCCGTTCCATGTCGGCGAACGCAAGTTTGGCGTCCTGGAGCCTCTTGGATGGCAGATGTTGGAACTTGGCATGCTTTGGAGGTCCTGTAGTGGAGACGTGGTGGTAGGTTCTGTGTTTGGCCGGGGTTCCAGCCACCTGACACAGTTCCGGTTTGAAGACGTCAGGAAACTCTCACAGGAGGACGTCATATTTGTGTAGAGTGTGGGAACATACGGCAGGCATGCCTGGTCCGGCTGCAAGCGGTCGAGAATGGCAGGTCCCTGTGTCCAATAAGCGTTTGCGGCCTACTCTCACCAGAAGTCTGTGATGTGCAAGGAAGTCAGCGCCCAGCAGAAGAACCTTGACATCCGCGATGATGAAGGGCCAGTCTTAGGTGTGGCCCAGGATGGATATCTTGAGGGTCCAGGTCCCGTAACAGCAGATGGAGCTCCCGTTTGCGGCCACCAGTGCAACTGTGGTGTCAATCGTGCGGTTGCAGTCCTCCTTCGATGGCAGGAACACCAATCGCATCACCCCTGTGACCACCAGCATCCTTCATCCAGATATGGTATCGCGGTTGTAGAAAGAGTTTGCGACCATGGCTGCTGTTGTGGTTGCCTGCCATCCTACTTTTTTGGAAAGGAACAGGGTGGTTTGCATTTCCTGGCGTCCTTCCCAAACAGCTGATGATAAAAGCACCAGGATGAATTGTACTCCCTCTTCTGCTGCTGCTGCTGCTGCAGGGGCAACTTCCTCCAATACACCGCATGGACGTCTGTCTCGTCAGGGTCCTCCATCCGTCCATCAGGAGGGTGTCCGCCTCAACGATCTGCAACCTCACATCCTGTGGAAGGCATTGTAGGAAGATCTCCGGGGACGGCGGATTTCTTTCCCCTGTCCATCCACGTCAACTTCCTGCAGCAACAGGAGGCCCGTCATCCCGTCCCAAGTGTCCTTGGGTGATGTGCTTCCCAGGAGTTGTTGATAAGGTCGAGGACTCGTTGGGCCTCACTGGAACGTCTCGATGAGTTTACTCCTCAGGTGTCCGTAGGATATTTGATCAGTCTGTGTATCCAGCCACAGGATGATACAGTTGAACACCTCCTCAGGTAACATCATCATGATGATGTCAGCTTTGGTTCCCTCTTCTGTGATCCTTGCCACCCTGAAGTGGACGTCCACCCGCAGGAACCATGATGCCATATTCTCTTGTGAGACGGTGGCATTCTTATTGTTTGGTTGATTGATTCTCTCATAGTTGTCTCACACACCAAAATGCAAGAAGCACTGTATTCAATCTGTGAATGGTGTCGGGTTTGTCGGAAGCCATGACTAGATGCCTTGTGGTTCCACTAAAGGCTTTCTGAATACGGTCAACATGTGTTGTTAATGGTGGGAGCCAAACTGTTACGAAGACACCAGAACACACCTGAAAAGGTATACCATAATGAGTTCATTAGTGGCATCGGTGTCTGCCAAGGTAAGGAGCTTTCATAGATCTAGATTTTGTATCGCCGCATGATTCCTTTAAAGGCTCTCTGAGGGTAAGCAGCCGTAGTGAGTCCATTAATGGCGAGGCCAAAACCACTGTGCTTACCATCCAATCCGGGAGGTCACCAGTTGTGAGGACATAGATTGACTGATATCTGGGTACTGATGCTTTATTGCCTGAGCACAGGGAATACATTGACTTGTGCGGACAGAAACGTAGCACCTGGGATCAGGTCGACAGAAGTCTGAACACTGAGCCAGATTATGGCTGACAATTTGTGTTTGTTTACAGACATGTAAATAACAATATGAACAAACGTAGTATGTGTATACACATGATATCATATTGATGGAAAAGCCAGAGAATTTTACATTGACCGATACTCAAGGAGCCTTGGGAAGGTTCCACCAGACATTGGAAAGTATGCTGACAAAGTATTGTTCTGAGTCAGGAGGAGAATGGTATGTTGGTTTACCCTTAATGTTATTTGAAGTTAGGAATGTTTATCAAGAAAGCATGGGATGTTCACCTAATTATTTTTGGAAGAGAAGTGAGAGGACCACTGGAGATTCTTGCAGAAAATTGGGAAGAAAATCAAGAGGAAATCCAAGGAGAGTATGTGAAGAACTTAGGAAAAGGTTGGAAGAGATTAGAAAATTCTTTTTAGAAAATCTGAAAATGAGTCAAGAGAAAACGAAAAGGAAATATGATAGGAGGGCTAAGCTAAGAAGTTTAAGTGTTGGTCAACAAGAGTTTCTGCCAGTCAAGAGATTTCCCCTTACCAATAAATTTCAAGGTCCTTATAAGATAATTGAGAAGTTAAGTGATAGAACTTATGTGATTGAAACACCAGAAAGGAGAAAACGACAAAGGAAGATACATGTACCGAGACATACTAATCTGACCAAGCATGAAATCAAGATTCAAGAAGATGGAAAACCACTCTTCAGTATCTTAGGTTTGGAGTTGGGAAAGGCCTTCTCGCTCCAGTAAATGCTAATGTAGAAGGTATCCGTAAGGCTATTCCACCTACTACTAGGAAGCAGCTACAAAGATTTTTGAGCAGGGCTGGATTCTATCATCGTTTCTGTCGAAATTTCTCCGCCATAGTAGCTCCCTTGACAGACTTAATTAGTCCCAATACTAATGTTTTTTTTGGACTCCAGAATGTCAAGAATCCTTTGAGAAGGTAAAAGCCATTTTAACTTCAAGACCAGTGCTTCAAGCTCCAGACTTTAAGAAGAAATTTGTGATACCAGTTGATGCCTCTGATTGTGGAATTGGAGCTATTCTACTTCAAGAAGATGAAAATAACCTACACCCTGTGTGTTTCCTGTCTTCGAAATTGAAAAAGCATCAGAAAAACTATGCAATTATCGAAAAGGAAACTATAGCCTTAATAACAGCATTGAAAAAGTTTGAAGTGTATGTGAACAGACCTAGGAACAAAGAAATTTTAGTGTTGTCAGATCACAATCCCGTCATTTATACAGCGGATGAAAAATCATAACCAAAGACTGACCAGGTGGTCTTTGTACTTGTAACAGTGTAACTTAAAAGCTGAGCACATATCTGGTAAGAACAATGTAGTTGTCGATTATTTATCCCTTTGTGAATCATTAGATTCAACCCCGGGATAACTAATCTTCAAGGGGGGAGGAATCTTATAACGTGAGTTTCGTAATGCAGTTATGGGTTAGGTAATACAATGTAAAATATACATTTTTGTGTTCAGATTCCCATATTTAAAGATAATATGTTTAAATAATGTATAATTCATTGCTGAGAAAGAACTTAAAGACAAAGAGAGAGAGAGAGAGAGAGAGAGAGAATGTAGTAGCGTAAGCCTCAAAAGAGAGGTTGCTCTGTTTGAGCAAAAGTTGTTGTTATCCAAACCCTTGAAAATAGGTGAGCTAAGCTAATTTTTTATTGTCTACCCATCTCATTCCTTTTGCAGCCAAGAAGGAGGTTCCTATAGAAGGATGACATAAGAACTACTCGATATTGCATCAGATACTTCGGGAGTCCTCCATAGCACGATATAATTTCATGTTTGCTTGCAGTAATAAAGATTCTATTGCAAGGAAACCATTTAATATCTGTGATAAATTAACTCTTATATCTTCCAATTTGTCAAAAAGAGGACTTATCAACTCGTAAGTAGTTAATTGTGAATTGGAAAATTCCATGACTTCACTGAGATCATGTAATTTGTTTTCATCTTGAACTTGTATGCTCGACCACAACCATCATGCGCCCATACAATACGCCCTAGATAGGGAAGGCATTTCATTCAACTCTGAGATCTTATGCGTTAGGGAGGGAGTGGCTCTCTCTCTCTCTCTCTCTCTCTCTCTCTCTCTCTCACAAGGCTCTGTGCCATTACTGTAACCTAACTCATGTTTTTGTATTAATTGGTGACTCAATATTACTAGTTCTGTGTATCTTAGTAACATGTTAATTAGTTGTGGAATCTGAGCATAGTGTTATTATTATTTGTTTGTGGTCCACAAAAGTGTTTAAGATTGTAACAGACCTTTCTTTTTGAGTTAGAAGTTGCAACTATTTTGAAGGTATTGTAATTTACAAATATTTTTAAGTGCACCTCGGTGTTTCATTTTACAGTGTTTGGATAAAATTAATATTTATTATGTATTTTTCCATTATTTTGCTCTTTTGACATGTCCATTTTATATGCTTAATGTTTGTACTGTCAATGCTTTTATTGCTTTTGGTGTTATTGTGTGTATATTCTCTTCATTTTGTTTAATTAGTTTGAATAATTTTTAATTATATAAATGTTTTAATCTAATACTTGTGAATTAATTTCCATTTATTTAAATTTCACTTCAGATTTAATTATTGCTTTATAATTTTAATTTTAACTTGATTTAAAAATTTGATTATTTAATTTTCTTAAACTCTGATTTAATTTTGTTTAATAATTAATTCAAGAATTAATTAAACTTGTGTTTTTAAGTCATAACAATTTCCTTGAGATTATGAATTTCACTTATAATTTTTGAATTTAGAAATAAATTTTTTTATTTAAAATTTAATGAGCATTTTATTATGCCACCAGTATTATGTTTTATTTTGTGTAGGTAGAAATATAGAGTGGTAATTGTGTGCTGTTTTCCTCAAGTGAATTAGAATCAGGGAAAGACTTAGATTTAAGATTGTTGAAGGAGTGATGCCCTTTAGTTAAGATTACCTCACATCTATTTTAATGAACTTAGACTGATTGTTTTCTTGATTGTTCTATAAGGGATCACTGTTACCTTTAGAGTATTCAGTTGTTTGGTATTTGTGATGAAGGTTCAGATGTTTGGCTGTAGCGAGGTAACTAGTAACCAGGTACTTGATCAAACTGTGCCCCAAGTATAAATGGTGTCCCAGACCCAGGATTAAGAGTCTCTTGCTCTAACAAGTACAAATGGTAAGTGTAGTAACCAGATGCTTGGCACTTTGGGTCAACAAGTATTAATGGCACCCAGCCCTAGATACTCTGGGATTCGTCACAATATATATATATATATATATATATATATATATATATATATATATATATATATATCAATAGTACTAAATATTTAAATAAATGTCCTCGGTTCATAACCTGTAAATCATGGGCCGTGGATCACTACGCGGTCGACTCGGGTGGTTTATCTTAAATTCTTTGTCTGGCAAACCTGTTTTAGTGGCTCCTAGCCATTCCACACATTTTATTCGAGACATATTTCCTTATCCCTTAGCTTACCTCTGACTTATAAATGCCTTTTCTCTAACATCTCGCATCACTCCATCCTAAGGAATATCAAAAGGCCTTGGAGACTAAACTCACTCAGAACAACTTCTGCACAAAGACGGTTAGTCACACTTGTACTACGCATTCTGTGCATCGCTTTCATCAGAAGATTTTTCTATTAGATTCGGCCTCCTTGGTCTCGACAAATAACCTTTCATACAGTGCATCTTCAGAACCCTCTTTGGTGAATTATTATTATCTTTTTTTTTTTTTTTTTTTTTTTGCTCTATCACAGTCCTCCAATTCGACTGGGTGGTATTTATAGTGTGGGGTTCCGGGTTGTATCCTGCCTCCTTAGGAGTCCATCCCTTTTCTTACCATCACTTTTCTTACTATGTGCGCCGTTTCTAGGATCACACTCTTCTGCATGAGTCCTAGAGCTACTTCAGCCTCTAGTTTTTCTAGATTCCTTTTCAGGGATCTTGGGATCGCGCCTAGTGCTCCTTTGATTATGGGTATTATTATTATTATTATTATTATTATTATTATTATTATTATTATTATTATTATTATTATTGGTTGAAGGTCCACAATAATATCGCATGTGAAGTATAAAGTCTTTAATAGATAATAAAAGCTTTCGAACCTCGTACAAGGTTCGAAAGCTTTTATTATCTATTAAAGACTTTATACTTCACATGCGATATTATTGTAGACCTGCAACCATTGTCATTTTCGACACGGAAAATTGTGCCCATTATTATTATTATATTATTATTATTATTATTATTATTATTATTATTATTATTATTATTATTAACTTGCTTAGCTTTCTAAGAATGAAATTCCCAATAGAGGAACAAAAACCTTTACGAGAAAAAAAGTATAACAAAAAACAGATTAAATAACTAGAAAATTCTGAAATATCAAACGTAAAAATACAAATGCGCGCACAAACATCGCTTGAGAAATGTCAGGAAGCCAATGCACTCCAAAAGTAAAAAGGCCTTCGACATCTGGAAATAACTGGACAACAAACGCCTTCTGCCCGGAAGATATTCCCAATTTTCTCGTGTTGTCGAAATCTGAAAATCCCCTGGCGTACGTTCTTGGACCTTCACTAAATAGTTACCTTCTGATAACGTTTGAGTGGGCAGTTTGGCAATGTATACTAGTTCTAGTTTTTCTCTTTTTTTGCTTGTTTTTTTCTTTTGCATCTTTGCCCGTAGTACTGTCGGTTGAATTATCACTTAGAATTATTGTAGTTGCTAATGCTGATTTTGTAATTGCTGTACTGCATGCATACAGAGAATATTTTCACACCGGACGTAATTTGAAAATGAAACAGAATTTGTCCTTTTCTCATTCCTGCGTGAGGATCAGAAATCGGCTCCTAATGACTGATTCGGGTTCCTCCATCTTTCATTGAAAGAACGCGTTTAATTTCTTCTTATGTATATCTCGTTTATTTGTGCTAACTATAAGGATATCACACGATGCAAGTTGGCAGAATATAGGAAACCTTCTTTCTCGATATCCTATATTTTTTTCTTTCCTTTCCATGTTTCAGTCAATATTGGACGACTGTCAAACAACTTACTTTGACGGGCTCTACGGAGTTTTTCCCCGGAATATCATACGAGATTTAAGTCATTCCAGTGGCAGATCTAGAAACCTTTTCATAGGGGAGCACTTAGGATTATCATATATATATAATATACCTATATATATATATATATATATATATATATCCGTTTATATAATTAATAATAATATATATCTATATATATATATATATATATATACTACTAGTATATATATATATATATATCGTATATATATTATATATATATATATATATATATATACGATATATATATATATATATATATATATATATATATATATATATATATATACATTATATATATATATATATATATATTTGTGTGTGTATGTTTGTCTGTCATGCACACACATACGGTACATATATATATATATATATATATATATATATATATATATATATATATATATATATATATATATATAAATGTATAGACACATATATATGCACACAGTAGTAGTAGTTACTGCTGTTGTTGTTGAAGTAATCATTAACTGAGCAAATTTTTGCTGCTAATAATGATTTATTGAAAGACAACAATAATTCTGTTATTCGTGCCCATGTGGGACCATGTCACCAAGTGCCCCACCATCCTTAAATCCGCCACTGAGTCATTCATGAGCGTCTGCATTGTTTGAATGACCCCCACCATACGACATAATACGTGGTCTGAGATGAGAATAAAACTTCTTTTCTGACCCTCATTAATAGACCAAAAGAGATATATTGAAAAATCAAAATCCCTGAACTACGTAGATCGTATCTAGAAGATCACATTGACGCATGGTAGAGGAAATCCTTTTGCTTTAAACCTGCCAAATACCAGAGAGTTGACTTTCTAGTCACTAATGTTAGAAAGAAAAACGAAACCTCTCAAGGTACTGACCTATAGACTTGATACCTTTCAAAGGATACGATAAATCATATTTGGGTTTCACAGGGAGAAGTTTATCCCGGAAAAAAATTAGCAATAATATTCAGAATAAAATTTTGGCGTTATCAATTATATATATATATATATATATATATATAATATATATATATATATATATATATATATATATATATATAATATATTGGTCTACCTAGTTTTTTCATTGTTCCTCCTTGCAGAGAACCTGCAAATCTGATATCTCGCGGATGTTTTGTCACTCCTCGCTTGTATGTATATATATATATATATATATATATATATATATATATATATATATATATATATATATATATATATATATATGATAATATATATATATATATATATATATATATATATAGCATATATATATAATCATATATATATATATATATATATATATATATATATATGTATATATATATATTGTATATATATATATATATATATATATATATATATATATATATATATATATATATACATACATATATATCTACATATCTAACCATTTTAAATACGTACACGCACACTATATATATATATATATATATATATATATATATATATATATATATATATATATATAGTGTGTGTGTACGTATTTAAAATGGTTAGATTTGTAGATTAGGCTAAGTATAATGGAACTAGGAAGTCCAAAAAACTAGGGACGGTTGCTTAATCTTGCGTGGTAGGTTTTTACCCTGGTTTTGCCCAGCTTTCACCACCATGACCCTAGGAATATTTTATCAAAAATTATTTTAGGTTTTTGGGGTAAGGCATATACGCCAAGAGCGGTAATATAGAATGTAAGCTTCTTCATAGTGGTAGAAGAAACAGTATGTTTACAGATGATAACTGCCATCTGACAACTTCAGCTTTAGAGGTTTTTCAAGTTTGCACGAGATCTTCGTTTGTAATCCAGTTTTTATGCAGAGATCGTTGGAAACTCCTGGCAAAGGAACAGAATTCGTCAAAACAAAAGTTGGTAGTGGGGGTATGAGTTCAGTTTTCCAGATTCAGCCAGTAAGATGCAGGCTAATATTCGACAAGAAGAACGGTAATATTAGTTAACAAATATTGTTCTTATGCTATAATATTAAAAGATTCAGTGAATTCCTGACCGAGTTGAAATTAAAGAAATTCTCTGGCAAGTTTCATTCTAATTCTTACAACGTTTATCTTAGTTATTGTCAGTAATTTAGATATATATATATATATATATATATATATATATATATATTATATATATATGTGTGTGTGTGTGTGTGTGTGTGTGTGAATAATTATCACATCACCGTGATTCATATAGATCATTCGAGCTACAAATGTCCTTTAAAGTCTAATTCGCTTTACCTCGGAATTGATATATTTTCATATATGTACCGAAGGGGAATTTTTAGTTGATAATAATTTCGTCCCCTCATGGGATCAAACCACCGTCCAGTGGACGGGAACGAAATCAGGACGGCCTAGTGACGTTATCAAGTCGGCCAACAGAGAGGCTATAAGTTTATATCGATTCTGGCCTTACAAATTCACCGTCGAACTCAGTGTTTTCGTAATTAGAATCGATATGAAACCCCCTCTACCATGTTAGCCAATTCGAACATTTGACCCACATAGCCTTGTAATAAATAATTATCACATCACCGTGATTCATATAGATCATTCAAGCTACAAATGTCCTTTAATATCTAATTCGCTCTACCTCGGAATTGATATATTTTCATATATGTACCGAAGGGGAATTTTTAGTTGATAATAATTTCGGTACATATATGAAAATATATGAATTCTGAGGTAGAGCGAATTAGATATTAAAGGACATTTGTAGCTCGAATGATCTATATGAATCACGGTGATGTGATAATTATTCATTACAAGGCTACGTGGGTCAAACGTTCGAATTGGCTAACATGGTAGAGGGGTTGCATATCGATTCTAATTACGAAAACACCGAGTTCGACGGTGAATTTGTAAGGGCAGAATCGATATAAACTTATAGCCTCTCTGTTGGCCGACTTGATAAAGTCACTAGGCCGTCCTGATTTCGTTCCCGTCCACTGGATTCGATCCCATGAGGGGACGAAATTATTATCAACTAAAAAATTCCCCTTCGGTACATATATGAAAACATATCAATTCCGAGGTAGAGCGAATTAGATATTAAAGGACATTTGTAGCTCGAATGATATATATAAATACATATATATATATATATATATATATATATATATATATATATATATATATATATATATATATGCTCTCACCCTAGCATGTATAATGTGAATATCTGTCCCTATGTATCAGTCCGTAAATTGCCCGGAAATAAAGGTGAAAGCAAGATTTACATCTAACCTGTAATTTTCCATGTGATTGTGTATGTGTGGGTGTACAACACACATATATGAATATATATGTGTGTGTGTGTGTATACCAAACTTGATATATATACATACTAAATTACTTACCATCTGGGAATGAACTCTGTGGGGTTAGACATCACTGGAACCAAAGGTGGGGGTGTAGGAAGGGGGGAAAAGTAAAAATTACAGAAAATGACAAATATTATTGGCTAATCCACAGTTTTTGTGGTTGCTGAGGTAAATAGTGACATTCCCGATGCCCTTTAAGTCCAAGTTCAGCCCCCGATTGTGAGGGGTGAGAAGAGGGGGAGGTGGTGAAATGTAAAAATAGCCAAAACAATAGACATTAAAGTCTAATCCATAATTTTCAAGGTCTCTGAGATTAATAGAGTCACTCCCAATGCCATTTAAGTCCAATTTCAGCTCCAACTGAAAGGTGGGGTAAGTTGGGGTGGTGGTAAGGGGGTAAAATGTAAAAATAACCAAAACGACAGATATGTGTCTAATCCATAATTTTTGATGTCGCTGAGATGAATACTGTCACTCTCGATCCCCTTTAAGTCCAAGTTCAGCCCCAGTTGGGAGTCGGGGTGAGAAGGGAGTGGTAAGGGGGTAAAATGTAAAAATAACCAAAACGACAGATAATAGTGTCTAATCCATAGTTAGTTTTTGAGGTCGCTGTGATGAAAAGTGACACTCCTGATGGCTTGAAGTCCAAGTTCAGCCCTAATAGGGAAGGGATGACATGTCAGAATAATTAAAAACAACAGATATTAGTGTCTAATCCATAGTTTTCAAGGTCGCTGAGGAAAATGGAGACTCTCCCAATGTCCTTCAGGTCCAAGTTCAGCCCTGATTGGAAGGGGGATTTAGAAGGGGTGGGAAGGGGGTGATATGTAAAAATAACAGAAAACGATAGATATTAGTATCTAATCCATAGTTTTTGAGGTTGCTGAGAAGAATAGTGACCATCCCGATGCCCTTTAAGTCCAAGTTCAGCTCCAATAGGGAGAGGGTGAGAAGTGGGTGGTAAGAGGGCGACATGTAAAATAATAAAAAATGACAGATCATCTACTTCCTTCCCACCGTTATATCTACATTAAGGGGTCGGTTGCCTGATGCGCCTTCTCCACTGTCCTCTATCAAAGGCATCATCCTCCACCAAACCTATTCTCTCCATATCTTCCTTCATTTTATCTTGCCATCTAATTCTCTGTCTCCCTGTCAGTCTTCTTCCTCTAACAGGTTCCTTCTAAGCCCTCTCCACTCCCTCTTCGTCATCCATCCTCAACACATGCCCATACCACCTCAACAGTGAGACTCTTTTATCACCTCTGTAATCTTTACTAAGCCTGCCCTTCTTATTTTATCATTTTCCAATCTCTCAAGCAATGATATTCCCATAATCTACATCAATAATCCATCTCTGCTCTCTCAAGCTTTACTTCCTCTTTTCTTCTTAGAGCCCATGTTTGTGCTCCATACATTAACACTGGTCTAATCACTGTGCTATAGATATTGACTTTGATTGGGATTTTCTTATCACATACTACTCAAGCTACTTCTCTCTACTTCCCCCATGCAGCTTTTATCCTACAGTCAACTTCAGCCTAACATTCCCCTTCTTACCTTAACAAAGATCATAAGTATTTCAACTTTTCCACCTGTTTTATAATCGAGCCTCTTCTTTCTTGCATTACTATTCTGCCTCTATCTTCCCTACTGCTCAACAAAACCTGTTTTATTCACATTCACCTTTAAGCCACCCCTCTCTAAAGACTCCTTCCACTCTCCAACTCTTCTTCGCAGGTCTTCCTCATTTTTGGCAGTAATCACTTGGTCAGCGGCATACAACATCTCCCACAGTTCTTCATTCCTGATCTCTTCATTTAACACATCCATGACCAGCACAAACAAAAACTGGCTTAATGCTGACCCCTGGTGTAATCCATCACTAACTTCAAAGTTTTGTGTTTCTCCAACTGCTCTTATTACTTTTGTATTCGTTCTTTGATATATTCATCTCAAGGTCGCAGAGATGAATAGTGACAGTCCCGATGCCCTTCAAGTCCAAGTTCAGCCCTGATAAAAAGGCGAGGTGAGATGGGGACGGTTGGGGTGACGTAAAAATAACTAAAAACAACAGATATTAGTGTCTAATCCACAGTTTTCGAGGTTACTGAGATGAATAGTGACACTCCTGAAGCCCTTTAAGTCCAAGTTCATCCCCAATACGAAGGGTGGGTGAGAATCTTAACAGGAATGAGAGAGAGAGAGAAAGTTTATCGGTTGTAATAAAAGATTTCTCGGGTACCACAGTGTAGGTCAGTTAGTTTTCTAGTATTATAAATTGAAAGTAATAGTAAAGGTTAGATGTAAATTCTGACTGATTTCCATTTTATTTCTAAGTCCTTTGCAAAGGATACATAGTGGTAGAAATTCACATTGTATATGCTAGGGGGACATCACGAACAAAAAGCAGACCATTAAAATGCAAAATCCACAACTGACAGGTGGAGCTGGGTGGAGCTGCATACTCTTTAATTGCTGGCAGGTAGTTTACAAATGTGTTTAACCTTTTCCTATCCAAATAAAATACTCATATTTTTGTAAAATTAAAATTGATAATGTTTTTTCCAGAGCATTATTAGCATAAGATATCTTTTATGTCCCTGCCCGTTGATTATATGACTGCATCTGTCGCGAAGTTTCTTCGATGACTAATTAGGGGCGGATTCTGGCCCAATGTTAGGGGACAATGGATTTACCAAAACGGAAAGTCCCCAGCCCATGCACAAGGACGAAAGAACTATGGTGACAATTTTACAAATGTTATTAGGAAAATAAACCTACTCTCATTACTACACAATTAATTACATATTTACAACGATTAAGCTTCTCAGGCCACACTCAATAATATCAAAAAGGAAAAACGTGACCACATGGTCACACATGAAATGCTAAGTTAATCACTCAAAATCTGAGTCATCGTGAGCAATAGCACAAAAATCTCCTTAGCACAGAGATCACTGATATATGAATTTCGCTTTAAACAAAGGCCTTAGCTAAGAAAAAGTTACATTCAATGATTACTTACAGTTACGGTCACATGGTGGAGACTGATATTCGGTTTGGCGGTCCTCAGACCTAACTTACTAACACGTATTGCTAGAACTATGGTCTTTAGTGAAGAGAGAGCGATCGAGCGTGTGCTCCGGCTTTTATAGCCCGGCCAAGTAGTGATTTTTACAGTTCGATTTCAACTTTTCCACCATGGGCTAACTTAATAAACAAAAAAACAAAACATAACAACTTCGATGAAACGGTTTTCGATGCAGAAAAATGAGTGAAATAATAAACTGACCCAAAACATTTTTGCGAAAGTTAGAACCATCGCATTTCTGCCGCCACTGGGTAAGAAATGAATGGAAAGCTAAGGCTTCGAGGTAGAGTTCATTATCGCGGAAATACTTTGCACTAATACTTTTTTTTCGCGACAGTATCTCAAACATTTTTTTTCGCTGTTCTATTCTCTATATACCATTTTTTTTTTCAGTTTGACCTATATGAATGTTATCACAAGTATAACATGAAATTTGATGGACACATCCTTCAATAATGTCGGAAGAGTTCCTTATCAGGACATGTTTCATTGTTTATTGTTGTTAAGAGCTACATTAACTCAACAGTTCTTACCTAGGTAGATAGAGGATATCTTTCAAATTATTATCATATGGTATTTTTGTAATATATTTTCTTTTTTTTCTTTTTTTGCTTTCTTACAAAGTCTTTTTTGCAGATTCTAATGTATTATCTAATACAGAATCAAGATATTGCACTTTCTTGTCTGTATTCTTAATATTATTCGCTTCATCGTCAATGTATTCAGGGCTACATATATGTAATGCTCTTAAAAGAAGTACCGTTAACTCTCCATTTATTTACTTTTATATTACATGCCCTCTTTTCCTCTCTTGCCTTCTTCTGGACCACCTTATGGCCTACATCCTCCTGTCTGCTTGCCTTGCCTTTACCACTCAAATAACATCTATTGTTTCTCTCCATTCAGTTGATTAGACATACCACTATCGTCTTCAAATCCATTCGACTCATTCTCGTAAGACCTATCTTTGAATATTGTTCAATTCACATAATTTTTATATTTATGCCTTTAAAACTGGACCTTGTCCATCCATTTTTTCTTTGCCCTCCTTATCAAACTCACTTGTTTTCAGTACCCTTAGAGCTACATATTTCACAATTCCGTCTCAAATTACAGAACTTTGAAGAATTTCACAATAGTTCTTTGCCTCACAAAGCGTAGGAGACGATGATGAACGTAAAAATACGAAGAATATAATAACAAAGGCATTTATCAATATCCATGCATCCATACTATATTGCACTTACCATTAAATTTTTAAAGTCCCTCACCATAAGGAGACTATAGAAAACGAAAAAGTATTTCATAGAAAACTAGATATTATTTTATGGTATCCTACTACAAATTGATAACAGTAGAGTCGGGGGTAATTGCTGAATGAATTATTTACGGTCTTTATGGACTCCACAAAGCCTTGTAAAAATACCTGTGAAGGTAACGATAAACTACCTCGATTATAAATGGTGTACCAAAAACATTAATTTGTTATGTTAAGGCCAACAAAAAAACACTCACGTAATATATAAAAAAGATCATATGATAAAAATAGAATTCTGGGGAAACGGGAAAAGGATTACAATTTAAAATAGGAGCATATGTTTGTCTTAAATAAGAACCAACCTTAAACGAAATGTTTTAATTATTGTGTGAATTACTTGTACATACATAGTAGTAAACAAACAGCCAAATCATGCCTCCGTAACGGCTCCCTGTCCTATCCAGCTTGTGGTGTGTTTATCTGCATGTACTACATGTTGATTTACTTTTGCATTTCAGTAGTCCTAATGATCTTTCATATTTTTCTGAACTTCAGTGTTCTTCTTTGATAACTTACAAAGGCAAGAGAAAGTTAATTCTGATAAAACTAATTTGTTTTCATGATATACACCCTGATCAATGCTCAATGTGCTTTAAGAGGTGAGCACCTGGAAGTATTCTAAATCTTATTTTCTTCATTTCATAACAAATATTTAACATATTTCTTTCTATATATATATATATATATATATATATATATATATATATATATATATATATATATATATACAAAACCCTTGAGGGGAGCGAAAAGAATCAACAAACAGTTTCTCGAGACTTATGTAAAAAAAAAGCAAAATTTTAACTTGCGTTAAAGAGAAACTAAAGAAATAATTCAAGATGATATTACAATATATATATATATATATATATATATATATATATATATATATATATTGTAATATAATCTTAAATTATTTCTATAGTTTCTCTTTAACGAAAGTTAATTTTTTTTTTACATATGTAAGTCTCGAGAAACTGCTTGTTGATTCTTTTCGCTCCCCTCAAGGGTTTTGTATTTGTTGTTATATAGTTGTATTTATCTGCTCGTTTCCTTTTTTTTCATGTTTCAACGAGTGGAGCATCGTCTTCAGTAATTGCCTCTTTAGACTGATGGTTTTACACTGTTTTTTCTCATCACCCTTACTCTATGTGGGGCGTTTTTCATCATGCGAAGGTTAATCGTCACAGTTCCCAGAAGGGAGGTTCAGCATCATCTATTCATACCGCACTCTTCGTCACTGTTTTCTGCAACATTGCCTTCTGGCCACGGACAGGACATTAAGACGCTAGCTTTTATTATTATTATTATTATTATTCTGATACCAGGCTGCTGTTGGTGGTGAGGATTTGTCCCGTGCCCTCTTGTGCGAGTTTGTTTGTGGGCTTTCATTATTTTTGCCCCCTTGTGAGCAAGGTCCATACCTTGCATTGACGAGTGCACTGCTGTACCCTCCGGGAATCGTCAGGAGGCCTTCTGAGGCCGGAAAAGGGTGAGCATCCCCTTCTGTCTGTATTTGCTTTCCCCTTTATGTGAGTGGACTCTATTGTTCGACTATTGCTTCCAAGCATCAAGTGGAGGCTCCCGCGAGAGCCTTTGTAGACAGTTTTCCCCGACTGAAGCAGTTTCAGTGAAATTTCGCCGTATTTAGTGAACGATTAATTATTGATTGGATGAACTAAGGTGTATCTCAATTATTTTGTAAATTGTTAAGGTTAAGAAAAAGTCAGTTATTAGTGTTAAGTTTCTTGGCTTTTTCTCTGCCTATCGTGTACGTGAGTGATTGATGATTTTGTTCTACTACTGTGACATTTCTCTGTCGCTCTACGGTATAATAGTTAGGTAGGAGTTTGAGGTATGTAAGGGCATTTGTGTATGCTTGTGTGCTTATTTTCTAGTTCCTCAAGCAGGTTTTCTGGGACATTTCTTTGAGTTTTCCTTGTAAATAACTAAGCGATAAATTTAGCCTTTTTTTTTTTGTCTCCCCCTTTGAGTGTTTAGTTACCTGAAGTCTTGTGTATAGTAAATCTTTGTCTGGACTGGCAATTGATTTATTGAACGGAGGACCTATTTTAAAAATAGAGTAAGAATAACAATAATAATTTATTGTAGCTCTTTGCAAAAAAAATCATAATAATATATATATATATATATATTTGTGTGTGTGTGTGTGTGTGTGTGTGTGTGGTGTGTGTGTGTGTAGGTATGTATGGATTTGTGAGTGACTGCAATCTCAGAAATAATATATGATATCAAATTTAAACGGTGTTTGGCGAGGAGGAAAGTAGAAAAATAGAGTGCAGTATCTTGAAGTGAAAGGCGAAAGAAAAGTCTCTCTTGTACTCCATTTTTTCACTTCCTCTTTGTCAGATATACACATATATATATATATATATATATATATATATATATATATATATATATATATATATGTATATATACTTGATCACTTGCATAACTGTTCTGTACATTAATACAATTTATGACAGAACCTTATTTAAAAAGGACAATCAGGAGAGATGTTTCTTGGAACCTTGTAATTATTTTTAACAAAAAACTTCATCAGATGTTATCTTACTCAAATGAGGTTCTGTTTTATATATATATATATATATATATATATATATATATATATATATAGATATATAATATATATATTATAATACGATATATATATATATATATATATAATATAATATAATTATGATGTAGTCTGTATGTAGTGCTATGTATATGCACACACACACACACACACACACAAGTATATATATATATATATATATATATATATATATATATATATATATATATATATATATCTATATAGACTTACCTAAGATTAGTTTCCTAATGTCCACTACATCTGTTTTCCATTCATGATTATATATTGTATTTTTTCTGTCACATTTTCATTATTACTCTGATTACGTGACTGATGCATACTATGTTTCAGATGCAGTATTTTATAATGTCCCTTGTCATTTATTGTGCCATATTGTTTAGAGCAGATCATGTAGTATTAGGGATGATCTCTCAGGTTATTGGCTTATTTTTTTATTAACCATTTACCTATGGTTTATGGAAATACCTTGTCAATGTTCTCTACAGCAGTTTTTTTTTTTTTTTTTTTTTTTACTCTTAATCCTGGGTATTTTATCTCCCATACTAATATTTAACTTATAGCCTACATTCTTGATATCTATATCATAAGTATGGAACATATTGCTCTTTTCTTTGTTTATAATGAACAACGTTTAGTAGGTATTCAAACGAGTATCTAATGAAATCTTTACTGAGGTAATGTTGGAACTGTAATTACTGTTTCATACATGTAGTATCTAACGTTACTGTATATAGATTAGCAAATATAAGTAAAATATAATAGGATTGCTTAATATTTTATGATTATAGGGAATTGTATCTGACAATAACATAACATGTGCTAGCAGGTTAATTAAAACTTATTTTTCAATCAAGAATATGGTACACGATTGTGACAAAATACTTGACTGATTTTTTTAGATGTGACTCGGATAGTGCAATGGCACTCACCTAGAATATTATAGATAATGAATGATAATTAACCAAGCCACGGTGCTCCTTTTTCTAATAAAAAAACCTTATAAGTGGAATTTTCGGATCATGTCAAGATTAGTGAACTCTATTTTTTAAAACAATATTATACCATTTTGATATGTATATATATATATATATATATATATATATATATATATATATATATATATATATGACTGGTAAAAATGTTCTGTTACAACAGAATTCCATCTAATAAAAGGAACCCATAAAAACACCAACATATAGAAAGAAAAATACTATATTTCAGAGACTGCTGTCTCCCTCTTCTCATTCATATACCTGAAGAGGGAGACAGCAGTCTCTGAAATATAGTATTCTCTCTATATTTTGGTGTTTTGTTTTTTATGGGCTCCTTTTATTATATATATATATATATATATATATATATATATATATATACTATACATATATATATACATACACACACACGCACACACACACACGCACACACACGCACACACACACACACACACACACACACACATATCTATATATATATATATATATATATATATATATATATATATATATATATATATATATATATATATATATATAATATATATATATATAGTATATATAGATATATATTATATGATATATATATATATATATATATAGATATGTATGTATGTATGTAATGTGGTGTGTGTGTGTCAATCAAAGTGGTAAAATATTATCTTGAAAAACAATGGGATCGCTAATCTTGACATGATCCTAATTTTCTATATGTTTTAAACATTTTGAACAATCCACCCCCCGCCCCCGCCCCTGAAGCTAGGTTTTCTCTTCAGTTGTATGTATATATCAGTTTTACCTCCAATAGCTGTCATTCGTTCTTCCCCTTGGTGTTATCATTTTCTTCTGTGGCAGTGTTTTCAGTAAACTTGGCTGCCCTTCGTTTTGTAATATTGTTTTTTGTATTTAATTGGCTAAATGCAATGTATATATTTACACAGATATAATTTGTTTAAACTGGTTCCCTTCTTTGGTTTCTTTTAAATGTAAAAGTTGTTTATACAGAGACCACCCCGCTTGGTTTATACTTTAGAAACTCAGGTGCTGTCGTAAATGACAAAGAAGAAGAAGCGCCGGGGAGTCCCTCATCAGCGGCGAATGAGAAACGTTTGACATAATGCCGCTTGTTTTCGTTTTACTGTGAATTAATTAGGAGTCAACATCATCATGGCAGCAGGTCCAATAGCTGAAAGAAATCAAGGTAAATTTTTTCAAGAGTTTGTGACATTTAATGATTGAGGCTAGCATGAAAACTGAACGGGGCTGCATCTGAGAAAGCATTTGTAACGAAGCTGATGCTTGTTTGACTACCGGTAGGTAGTAGTAGTATACTAGGTAGTAGCTAGCTACCAAGTCTAGACTCGTAGGTCATGGTTAAGTCCTCACCCGGTGCTTTGGCCTCTACACCTTGGGCCTGGGCCCCAACATCCACATTTCTTTGTTACAGGTTGTTAGTGGATCTATCATTTACACTGCAAACCTAAAGTTATGCCGTAGCCCATCCGAACACCTTAAACATCGTTCAAATCATCTAGCCTAGAGTAGGGTAAAGCACCGCTGTGCGGACAGGCGGACACCTGTACCGTTGCGCGACCACCTTCCCGTTAAGTAACTTTAGCACTTCCAGTATCCTGAATTACTAGACGTCAGTCATAAGTCAACCTCCATGGAAGCAGCACCTTGAGACCTTGACTTTCCTCTCGAAGTGTTTTCTCCCAAGTTAGAAGAAATTAAGGCCGTAAATTTTGATTAAACAGAAGTTAATGAAAGTCTAGCCATGCACAGTGCAAACGTACCTCCATGATGCTTTCAAAATTTTTACTTAGGGTATAAAACCGCATGGTACAGGGGTGGACCATGTACGATCAACGTGTACAACCCCAAAAAAAGTACATTTTAACGCGTCCTGACATCAGAGAAACGGAGCTAAAGACCTCTTCTCTCCTTTTGAAGTAAGTATTTTCTCCAAAGTTAGTAGAAATTAAGGCCAAATTTTAAGATTTAAACAGATGGTTGTGAAATGGTGGTACAAGGCAGTCCAAATCACACCAAAACACGTTAAACATTTTTACTTACAACTTGAAATATTTAGAAGATTGACGCCATCTCGATGTTTACGGAGTTGCTTGTGTCAACAAACTTCCCATTTCCTGTGATAAATCCACACACCACTTGCACCCACAGACGCTGGGGCACTTTCATCACAACAATCGGAGCATGGTTCGTAACCGGCTTGTTTGTTAGTAAACAACTATTTTGGTAGAAGACGACGACGAAGCGTGCACTGGGATAATTTTTTAAATAAATAGTAAAACATCAATATTTTACATATTTTTTATGATTAATTTGAAAAATTTGAAAATATTTGTTATTGAAAAAGTAACTCGATTCTGACTCAAATTTAAGTAATTATTTTTTGGAATTAGAACGTTCGTTTAAGTCCTGTATTATGACGTCACGACATCTTGGCTTTCGTACCTATTGTAAATAATTGCTTTACTCAACTTTCTTGCAGAACAGTTTACCAGTTATTCATGTAGATTATCAGCTATTCATGTAATTGTTATAATCGTAATGCGCATACTTATCTTAATTATTTACTTTTTGGATATATGAAGATGTTTTACTGCTGGATTATCGCCGTAGTGTGACGCAATCGTTTTCGGTCCCTGGGCCTCTGTTTTCGCACCATAAGAAATTATGGGGCCGAATTTGCAATGACCAGAAAGTCGTTAAAAGAGGAAAGTTAGCATTGAGGGGCATATGTTTTGATTGAGAAAAATACAAATTTATTTAATAGCTAGCTTGTAAAAAATACTTTATTACAAAAAACTTGATTGACAACTAAGCAGCATACCTACTATGGGTTTCAGTGACAGTGCAAGCATGTTTTTGGGCAATACCTATTTCTGTAACGAACACTCGTATCAGAATGAGATTTTTCTATAGTGCATTACACCCAGTGCTGTAATTTATAAGGGTATCGTGAATCACTAATCGTAAAGAATAATGACACTTGTCCTTGTACCAAGAGACAAAAACTCCATTATGCAGAAATGGATACGAACACATGTAAAAAGCTCCACCTACTCTCTCCCCCCCCTCCACCGCCACCCCTTTCCTTCTTCGTTCCTTCGTCTTCCTTTCTCTCTCTCTCTCTCTCTCTCTGTTGCCATTCGGTATGTGTTGACCCTCCAAACTGGGTATAAGACTACACACAAAATGTTGAAATTGGTGAAATTAGGCTATGTATTGGAAGTATATATACATAAATATTAAAGCAATTTTTATCATTATTGCATTACTATGACAACTAGAATTCATGGAAACAGTTTATTATAATGAATCGGCATATGTGTGAAGCCTCCACTAATGTGGCAACGATGATTTTGCCATTCTTAGCATGCAAACATTAAAGGTTACATTTATTTCTGGCATACGGTTATTAAAGAAATTCAAAATACTAATATAGACTGAAATCAATGAAAAGTGCTAGCAAAAGCAAAAACAATATATAATCCACTTATCCGTAGTCGTTCCTCTATGGTTTTCGGCAGCCAGATGTACGAAAACGTCGGAAACATTGGATTGTATCTACTTTAGAAATATCTGTAATTTTTTGGGGTAATTTGGTTGCAAAAAAGGGATAATATACATGAATTAAATTAAAATTTTTAAATAACAAAATAAAGTTGAACTAAATAACGAGTAAAGTAAACAATTTAGGGAATAAAACTTTGCAGTATCGTCGTCTGCTGCTCGTAACTGTGTTTGTGGCGCGTGCGCTTAAGAACCAGGAACAGCAACTTGTTTAAAGTGCAATGTGGAGTGAATTGAGAACAAAATGTGTATAATAACAATCAAATAAGCACTGTGGAGTTTCAGTTGTGATGGCAGTAAGGATAAAAACCACCGATTACAAGATAAAAATGAATTTGATTCAAACCATGACCCCGGGAATAAAAAGTTTCATACTTTCAGTAATATAGGCAACAAAATGTTGTTTTATTGTGCTGATTACAACTGCAATCTTGAGTAAGATCAATAAACATTACATATATATGCTAACATTGTTCAAATGAGTGCTGGGAAAGATGGTTGTCGTCACTGATCAGAACCTGTACATCCACACGGTAGCCGCCATATTGGATTTCAAAACTGCCTTGTAAACATATTTTACGAAGAGCGTCACATGCTTATTTTAGTATGGGGCTTTCATATATCACATTATGTTGACGAAACTTCAATCTTTTGAATGGTATGCTTGGAGTTGTAATTGTATTCTTGTTTCACCATTTAAATATTGAGTGAATAAGACCTGTCCACCGTGATAAGGGTTGGTAGTCGCTGGTGTTTCCCCTATCTCAATGTTTGCGGAGTCACTTGTGTCAACAAATTTCCCATTTCCTATGCTAAATCGCACACCACTTGTACCCATAGACGCTGGGACACTTTCTACACAACAATCTTAAAGGATGAGGGTGTTCCAGCTTGCGGACGGGGAAACATGGCGATTGCTTGGGAATAAGAAGAAGAGTGTGCTTGATAACATTTAAATAATTAGTTAAAAGACCAGAATAGGTTTGAATTACGTAGGGTAAACAACCGCAGACGATCCATCGTCATCGTGCTGGCCAGGCCTTATTCACTCGATATTTAATTGGTGAAACAAGAATACAATTACAACTTTAAGCATACCATTCAAAAGATTAAAGTTTCGTCAACGTAATGTGATATATGAAAGCCCCATGCAAACTAAAATAAGCATGTGAGCTCTTCGTAAAATATGTTTTGTTCATGAAACTTACCTGTCAGATATATATATAGCTGTATTTCTGACGTCCGACAGAATTTCAAAACTCGCGGCACACGTAGTGGGGCGGCCAGGTGGTAGTACCCATTCCCGCCGCTGGGAGGCGGATATCAGGAACCATTCCCATTTTCTGTTCATATTTTTTCTGTCGCCGGTGCTGGAAACAACTGTTTACAGTACCTCCGTCTAGGATTTTTGATTTATCTCGCTTTAAATTATCTGGATTGACTTTTGGTATCGACTTCTGGATTGTTGGATTGGCACGCGTAATAGTGGATTGGTTTTTGATTTTGGATTGGCTTTTCTGTGTACATGATGTCGGGATCAAGTACTGGAAGTTTCAGAGTGTGTGTGAGGAGTGAATGTAAGGTGAGGCTTCTTAAACCTTCAGTTGATCCTCACACAGTTTGTATGGAATGCAGGGGGCATGTTTGCTTGGTTGATGATCGGTGCAATGAATGCAAGGATTTGGCTGATGATAAATGGAAGATGTATGAGACCTATCGACGTAAATTGGAGCGCGATAGAGTCAGGAGGTCTTCCTCCAAGAGCAGTTCTACGAAAGGTAAGGAATGTAACATTTCTCCTCCTCTAACACCGGTAGATTTTGCTCAACCTAATCCTGTTTTGTTGCCTTCGGGCCCCAGTGCTGTGTCTGGAGAAGGTAACACCCTTTCTCTGATTCTTGAGTCTATTCGCGCTCTTGAATCGAAAGTTTTATACATTTAACTTACCTGTCAGATATATACTTAGCTATTTGACTCCGTCGTCCGACAGAAATTCGAATTTCGCGCACACGCTACCTGTAGGTCAGGTGATCTACTTACCTGCCGCTGGGTGGCAGGACTAGGAACCATCCCCATGTTCTATCATATTTTTTCTGTCGGCCATACTGGCAACATCGTTGTGGGTATCTCCGGCTGGATTCGTATTTTGCATCGCAATTGATCTTCGTTTGGACTTCTCGGTGACGTATTTGCATTGATTGTACTGGCATACGCGATTGTGGACCGTTTTTGGAATTTGATTTGGATTGTTCAACATGATGTCTGATTCTGGAAATGTGGTGAGAATGTGTGTGAATGTGGGTTGTAAAGTTAGGATGCCGAAGGCATCGATTGATCCTCATACTATTTGCAGGAAATGCAGGATGTATGAATGTTCTTTTGGTAATACTTGTAATGAATGCAAGGATTTGAGTGAGGAAGAATGGAAATCTCTAACCTCATACGTGAAGAAGTTAGAAAGAAACAGGGTGAGGAGGTCTTCTTCCAAACCTTTATCTAGTTCTAGCGGGGTTATTAGTAATATTATACCCTCTTCTCCTTTTACTGCCCCATCTAATGTACCTGCTCCTTTATTAGAACACACAGATTCGGCATCTGAGATAGCGAATCTTAAAGCCGCCCTTCGGAAAATGGAAACCAAAATGGCGGCCTATGAAGGTAAGCAGTGTGATTAAATAGTGGCTGGGGTGGATTAGTGATATAAGTGTCCCCAGTGCAGTGGAGGGGGCGTCTGATTGTCTTCCACAACGCTCCCAGGCCTAGACCTCTTTCAAGCTCCCAAGCCCAGAGGAGAAGGAATGTCGAAAGCCGTAAGGAGGTTGTGGAGGATCCCCAACAGTCAGACGTCCCTTCGGCATTTTCTGTATCGCCACAGAATGCCAGAGAACGTTACAGAAAAAGCGTTCTGCGTGAGTGTTTCTCCTCCTCGGAGAATTCCTCACCTAAAAGAGGGTGGAGATCGGCGGATCTTTCTCGCCCCCGTTAAAAGAGGTTTGGATGAACCCAGGATTACTTCTAGTCCTGAGCGTTTTCAAGAGGAGGACCATCCAGTAATTAAACAACCGAGGGTAGACAATAATGAAGAGACTAAAAGAATCCTTCGCACTATGCAGGATTCCATCACTTCTCTTGTGGGAGTCTGTATAAAGACCCTCCCTCCCAGAAGGAAAGACGATTTCCTGCCTATTAAGAAGTCTAGGCTATCGAGGGTTCAGACTCGCCATAGTATTTTGTCTTCCTCTGATTTGGAATCGGATTCATCAGCCTTGCATAGGCCGAGCAGGATCCGTTCTCCTGTCAAACGCAGGCACGAGACGCCAGACAAGAGCGTCGAGTTTGCGAGACGTGAAACGTCAGCCAGGCGCGAGCGTCAAGATAGGCGCGTCACGCCACCAGAAGCAGGACGCCTCCCAGGAGCGAGGCTTCCAGGCAAGAGCCAGGACGTACGCAGGCGCGAGACGTCGACAAAAGCAGGACACCTCTCAGGAGAGAGTCGTCAGGCAAGCGTCAGGACGCTCCAAAGCGGTTGACGCCAGCCAGAAGCATGACGCCTCCCAGGAGCGAGGCGCGAGGCAAGAGCCAGGACGCTTCGAGGCGCAAGACGTCAACAAGAAGCAGGACGCCTCTCAGGAGAGAGTCGTCAGGCAAGCGCGAGGACGCTCCTAAGCGGTTGACGCCAGCAAGAAGCAGGACGCCTCCCACGGGAGCGGATTCTCCTGATAGAGAATCGGTCAGGAAAGAGCGATCTCCTTCTAACCTGGAACTGGAAGAGATTTCTGAGGAAGAAGTTTCAAACCTAAGAGGGACTTTCCAATTATAAAGTTTTAGCCTCGTTACTTCTAGAGGAGTTTGCGGATTCTCTTAGTCCTGCAGCTCCTCCTTCGCCGAGATCTGTTTTCGAGCACAAAAACCCCGAAATCCTCGGCTTTCTTAAAGATGAAACCGTCGATCTCTATGAAGAAAGCCCTCCAGTCTTTAGATTCGTGGCTTTTATCTAAAAAGGAAACTTTGAGAACGGTTTATTGCTCTCCTCCCTCCAAACTGAACGGGGAAAAAGAGGCATTTGGTATAAGACAGAAGAGGCGATGGGATTGATGCTCCCTTCGTCGGCAGATTCAGATTTCTCGAGTCTTGTAGAGTCTGTGAGAAGACAGTCTCTCAATTCAGCAAAGGCGTCATGGAGATGTTCGGAATTAGATCAGCACCTTAAGGGAATTTTTCACGTCTTAGAGGTGTTCAACTTCTTGGATTGGTCTCTTGGGGTGCTGGCTAAGAAGACGAGTGAGCAGATTTTCTAGATCCAGAAACTTTGCACAGTGTCCTATCTTGCATGGATAAGGCTGTGCAAGATGGTTCTGGTGTTAGCGGCTCTTTTTGGATCTGGAATGTTAAAGAAAAGATCTCTTTACAGTTCCTTTCTGACGAAAGGAGTTTCCCCTTCTCAGAGGTCCGCTCTATTATTCGCACCTCGGTCAGAACATCTGTTTCCTTCATCTTTAGTGAAGGATGTTGCGAGATCCTTGTCGGAAAAGGCTACGCAGGACCTTCTTGTACAATCTACAAAGAAAAGTAGACCTGCAGTTAAGACTCGGAAGAAGGTGGCTCGGACTCCAGTGGTGCCCTTTCGTGGAGCCCCTTCAACTCGATCAACTTCGGAGAGAAGACCCTTCGACAAGCGAGGGAGGTCTTCCTTCCGCTCTTTTAAAAAGAGCAAATAGCAGCCATGTCCTCCAAGCACAGGTAGGGGCCAGACTTCAATACTTTCTGGATGCCTGGTCCGTAAGAGAAGCAGATCCCTGGACTCTGTCTGTCCTACAGAAGGGGTACATCATTCCCTTCGTAGACAGACCTCCTTTGGCAACATCTCCAAAGGATTTGTCGACGAGTTACAAGGACCCTGGACTGAACAAGACTCTACTTCAGAAACTTGTCGGTGTCGATGAGGGACAAAAGATGCAATAGAACTAGTGCAAGATCCTTTCTCCCCGGGGTTTTACAACCGCCTTTTCTTGGTTCCAAAGGCTTCGGGGGGATGGAGACCCGTCCTAGATGTAAGCGTCCTGAACAGGTACGTGGAGAAAAAGAAGTTCTCCATGGAGACTTCAGCTTCAGTTCTGTCTTCCCTACGTCAGGGAGATTGGATGGTATCCCTGGACCTTCAGGATGCTTACTTTCATGTTCCGATTCACCCATCGTCAAGAAAATATCTAAGATTTGTTGTTCAAGGACAAATCTTCCAATTCAGGGCCTTGTGCTTCGGCCTATCGACCGCCCCTCAGGTATTTACGTATCTGATGCGGAACGTGGCCAAATGGCTTCATTTAGAAGGGATACACATCTCAATGTATCTCGACGATTGGCTAATCCGGGCCAAGTCAGAGAAACGGTGTTTGGAGGACCTACAGTCTACTTTGAACCTAGCAAAGACGTTAGGATTACTCGTGAACCTCGAGAAATCGCAGATGATCCCCCAGTCAGAACTTAGTCTATTTGGGGATTCGGATGGATTCTCGGGGTTTTCGGGCTTTTCCGTCCCAGGAAGGATTGCTTGGGGATTACAAAAATCTCGAGCTTCCTAGAGAAAGAACGGAGTTCGTGAGGGAGTGGTTAAGTCTTCTGGGAACCCTTTCCTCACTAGAACAGTTCATTTCGCTAGGAAGACTCCACCTTCGCCCTCTTCAATTCTTCTTAAGAAGAATTTGGAGTTGGAAGAACGGACAGCTTTCGGACACTTTCAGTATTCCTCTGGAAGTAAAGAATCATCTGAAGTGGTGGATTTTTCCCTTAGAAAAGAACGAGGGCTTGTCTCTAGAAGTTCGGAACCCAAACCTAATCTTGTTCTCAGACGCTTCAGAGAAGGGATGGGGAGCGACTCTAGGGACAAAAGAAATATCAGGCCAATGGAGGAAGGATCAGCTAGACTGGCATATAAACTCCAAAGAACTTTATGCCGTTCTTCTAGCTCTAAAAGCCTTCGAGACACAGGTGTTAGGTCAAGTGGTACAGGTCAACTCGGACACACCACAGCGTTGGCCTATATCAAGAAACAAGGGGGAACTCACTCTCTTTCTCTGTTCCCATATAACAAAAGAGCTGTTGTATTGGGCAAAAGAAAAGAAAGTGACTCTTCTCACAAGATTCGTGAAAGGAGAGAAGAACATCAGAGCAGACAGGCTAAGCAGGTTAAACCAAGTTCTCCCCACAGAATGGACCCTTCACATTCAGGTGTGTCAAGCTCTGTGGTCCCTGTGGGGCAGTCCACATATAGACCTATTCGCCACCTACCTATCCAGAAGGATAGAGAACTTTTGCTCCTTAGTGGAAGACCCGAGAGCGATAGCGGTGGACGCCATGCTACTGGATTGGTCAGGCCTAGATGCCTACGCCTTTCCCCCCTTCAAAATGTTAGGAGTGGTGTTAAGAAAGTTTGCGGCATCAAGAGGGACGAGACTAACACTCATCGCTCCCTTTTGGCCGTCTCAAGATTGGTTCACAGAGGTACAGGAATGGACAGTGGACTTCCCAAGATCTCTTCCACACAGGAGAGATCTTCTCAAACAACCCCATTTCGAAAGGTACCATCAAAACCTCCCCGCTCTCGCTCTGACTGCCTATCGAAAGACTTGTCGGAGCGAGAGGCTTTTCAAGCAAAGCTTCAAAAGCAATTGCTAGAGCCCGGAGATCTTCAACTATTCGGGTCTACCAATCAAAATGGGATGTATTTAGAAGATGGTGTAAGAAGAATAAACTGTCCTCTTCCGATACCTCTGTGACCAACATACAGTAGACCCTTGACTCACGAACGCATTGACCCACGTACAACTCGATCCCCGACCAAAATTATAGGTAAAATTTCACCCTTGACTTACGAACTAACTTTGAGATACGAACAAAAAAAAATGCGGAAAATAAAAATTCTGTTTGGGTCATGAACTAATTTTGAGACATGAACATTTGAAAAATGCTGGAAATTTCTGGAAAATAACAATTCACTTGTTTCACAAAACTAATTTTAGACACAAACATTTGAAAAATGCGCGAAATCGCCCAGCACACGTGAGAGCGTTTGAGTTGCCATGGGACCAGCCATCCACCAGCCGCCCACGCACGGCGTCACCCACGCATCGCTCTTTGTCTCATCTCATTGTGTACAAGACGTTCGTCAATTCGCTTAGCATTTTTTGCGCTAAAACTTGTGATTTTCTTCATAATGGGCCCTAAGAAAGTGAAGAGTGGTGGTGAAAGTAAGAAAGTGAAGAGTGATGGTGAGAAGAGGGTGTGCAGAAAGATAACCATTGAAATAAAGAAAGAAATTATAGAAAAGTTTGAACGTGGTGTTCGCGTGACCGATATCGCAAGTGAGTACAAGATGGCCAAGTCGACAATTTCGACAATTTTGAAAAACAAGGATGCCATTAAAGAAGCAAATGTTGTGAAGGGAGTGACAGTACTAACCAAGATGAGATCGCAAACCCCTCGAAGAGGCAGAAAAAATAATTTTGAAGTGGGTACATGAGAAACAGATGGCAGGTGATAGTGTAAACGAGCCGATCATCTGCGAGAAAGCTCGGCAAGTGTATCAGAGTTTGCTGAAGGAAAACTCCTTCTACTAGTGCCACGCCAGATGATTTTAAGGCTAGTAAAGGGTGGTTTGATAACTTCAAGAAGAGAACTGAATTCACTCTGTAATTAGGCATGGTGAGAGGCTGCTAGCGCAGACAAGGCTGCTGCTGAGGCATTCGTGACTGAGTTTGCCGAGTTCGTGGAGGCCGAAGGATACGTCGCTCAACAGATTTTCAATTGTGATGAAACGGGCCTCTTCTGGAAGAAGATGCCCAACAGGACATTTATCACCCAAGAAGAGAAGGCGCTCCCAGGCCACAAGCCAATGAAGGATAGGCTTACGCTTTTGTTATGCTCAAACGCAAGTGGCGACTTGAAACTAAAGCCGCTACTTGTCTACCATTCAAATAACCCGCGTGCCTTTAAGCAGGCAACAACGTAAATAAGGCCACGACTGCCTGTAATGTGGATGCCAATACAAAAGCATGGTGACACGGAACGTTTATGGAGTGGATTGATGAAGTGTTTGCGCCGACCGTGAGTCAGTACCTAACAGAGAACAAGCTACCCCTGCGGGTGCCTTCTGATCATGGATAATGCCCCGGCACACCCTTCGTACTTGGCTGACTGCAGTGAACATGACTTCATTCAGTTCAAGTTTCCTTCCACCCAACACTAACCTCTGTTCTCCCAGCCCATGGGACCAACAAAGTCCTTAGCAATTTTAAGAATTATATACGAAGGCGCTCTTCCCTCCAGATGCTTTGCCGTGTAACTTGAAGAGACAAAATTTAACCTTAAAAGAAATTTTGGAAGTAAGCACTTTTAATGTTTTTCACTGCAATAAACCCTCATTGATAACGCATGGACTGAAGTTAACGTACCGCAACATTAAATTCTGCGATGGTGGAAACTTTGGCCCCAGTGGCGTAACTGTCCGTGACGTTTGGAGGGCTTCGATGCAAAGAGATTGTGCAGAAATTGTTGTCCCATGGCAACAGTATGGGTGCTACAATGTCAACGACGAAGATGTTTGAAAGAATTGGTCGCTGAACATTCAGAAGATTTGACCTGCGGAACTGAACTTGTTCAACTCCACAAAGATCAGCGGAGGGCAACTTGCTTCGGGTGGGAGCAATCAACTGACGAATAGGGAGGCTGGGGAGGAAGTTACAGATGTCAGGCAGTGATGTGATAAAAGCCCGCATTGGAAAAGTGGAATGATTGTCCCAGTGCTTCCTTTGAATTGTTGCATCCGGACAAAATTGCTTACGAACATGGATCGTTGTGAATATGCTTGCAATGAAATTTAAAATGAGGCCATTTCAGGAAAAGTTGTATGCAACGGAAGGAAAAGGCAACAGACATTGGATAAGTTTTTTGTGATTAAAAACGTTTCACCGCAAAAAAACCTAGAAGAGTTTTGAACTTCTCCGAACGCGATCCCTCCCCGACCTGGATTGGGGGAGGGTCCTCCTTCCGCACAAATTAACCCTCCCCCCTCCCCACCGCCACCACCCTCCTCTTCCTCTTGTCCGTCAAGCCAGAAGTTCCTCGCCAGGTACATGTAATGGTTTTCACTTTACAAACATTTTTTATAGTGTTAGTTTTAACCATTTTAAATTATTATTATTAGTTATATTAAGGTTTTTTACACTGGTCTTTTTACATTATCTGTGTAAAATAAGGCAAAATAATACATAATATATATTGGTTCGTAGGGTCGATAAACCAAATTAATTTATTATTCCCATTAAACCTTATGGGAAATTAGCCTCCGAGTCACCGAACAATTTCGAAACACGACCAGGAAGGTCTCGGAATCGGATTGTGTTCGTGAGTCAAGGGTCTACTGTAGCTGATTTCTTGATTTTCCTTAGGAGAATCAAAATTATCAGTTTCTACCATTAAAGGTTATCGAAGTATGCTTTCGGCCGTATTTCGAAACAGAGGTTTGAGAATTGGCAGAAGATAAAGACCTCACGATCTTATTAGATCTTTTGAAACCTCAAAACCTTTTCTCCTTCGCACTCCGAACTGGAACCAGATGTAGTTTGAGATTTCTATCATCTAGTAGATTTGAACCTCCTCTCAACGCGTCGTTTAGAGATCTAACGAGAAAATGTATTTTCTTGTTGTCGTTAGCGACTGCGAAGAGAATTAGTGAAATACACGCTCTAGATTCTCGAGTAGGATTTAAGAGTGATGCGCAATTTGTTCTTTCCAGACTCTATTTTCTGGCCAAGAACGAGAACCCCTCTAAACCCTGGCCAAAGAGTTTTTGAAGTTAAAGGACTTTCAAATCTGGTAGGAGAGGAATTAGAAAGATCTTTATGTCTGGTTAGAGCTTTGAAGTTCTATTTAAAGAAGAAGAATGAACTAAACGGATGTAAACAAAGCCTGTGGTGCGCAGTTAGGGATCCTAGTAGACCCATGTCAAAAAATGCATTAGCATTCTTTGTGAGGAGCATTATTACGGATGCTCATATGACTGCACTGAAGACTCTTTCAGGCTCTCCGAGTGAAGGCTCATGAGTTAGAGCGGTAGCCACTTCATTAGCATTTCAGAAGAAACATGTCTTTTAAAAAGAGCATTGTGGAAGCGACTTACTGGAGGTGTAATTCAGTGTTCGCATCGCACTATCTCAAGGAGTTAAAGTAACATATGAAAAGTGTTTCTCTCTGGGTCCTTTTGTATCAGCCGATACAGTGCTGGGGCTGGGAGCACATAACGATCCTTAGAAAAATTTGTTTTTATTGTAGTGTCTTACCGAACAATTATAGAGCCGTGATTTCCACGAGCGGCAGGATACTAAATTCAAATTTAGCGCGTCGGCGTCGCCAAACACTGGTGGTGGTGATGACGTCATCTCCCTCCACTCGCGGGAGAACCAGGTACAACTGCCCAGGTGAATCCAATTCTTTTTCCTGCCGGCGTCGGTTGTGAACATCGGTGGTCGGTGCGGTTGGATGACTTTGCTTCGCTTTTTTTTCTGGTGGAATTGATCTTCGGAATTGGTGAAGTACTCTTTTTTGGCGTTGTTGTTATTTTGCTTTTTATTTAGCGTTGCCAGTCGGATTCTAGTCCGTCGGGAGTTAGTTTTGCATCTCAGGATGTAAAACTAGATTATCCAAGTTAGAATATGATTCTCACACTAAATGTGTTAAGTGTAGGGGACAGGTTTGTTCAGCAGATCGAACATGTAACGAGTGTAGTGATTGGACTGATTCTCAATGGAAGTTTTTTAGTTCATACTCGGAGAAATTAGCTAAAGACAGAATTAGAAAAGCAGCGCTTAGGGAAAGTAGACTTAGCTCTGCTTCGTCTTGCGATGCATCTGTTCCTTCTGTTTCTCCTCAAATTGTTATGTCTCCTTTAACTACACCTCCTATTCCTCTACTAATCCCACTTCTCCGGCTTCCCGTGTAGTTTTCTTCTTCCGACACCATTGCCAGTCTGGAATCGAGGTTAGATCAGAAATTTTCGGTACTAGCGAATACGGTTTTGCAACTTGGTAATTCAGTTAAGACGTTTTTGGAGAAAGCGACCTCAGGTAAGAGTGTAGTTGAGGGTGCGTCTGTCTGTCCTGACACGTCTCCTAGACAAAGGTCACTGTCCAGCTCCCCCGCACCGGGGAGAAGACATACCGGAAGTCCAAGGGAGTCGATCGGGATTTGCCCACAGACACGGCGCCTCTCTTGTTGAGCCTGTTGCGCCTCAAACAGGGCTCGGTTAAGCGTTGGAAAGGTGTTTGCGGTCAGACGCCTTTCGAATGATTCAAGCGATTCGTCTCCGGTCGCGCGGCGCTCTTGGCGAGATTCGCCCGTTTCGCGTCCCTTAAAGAGGCGTTCAGGCGCCGATTCTTCGCCTCCTCCAGTCAAGCGGTAGAAGGAGCCTGAGAGTAGGGTTGCGCCGCGGCCGTTAGCGGCTCGTTCGTCGCCTCAATCTGTGCCTTTTTCGGCGCCATCTACTAGTAGAGATTGTGGTTTTAGCGCTGTAGCTAGCAGTTTCTAAGGGTGTTTCTTTAGGCGCTTTTTTTCGTCTGTTACGCCTGATGCGCCTGTTTCGCCTCGAATTTCGGCGGCTCCGAGCGCGGCGCAAGTAGTTTTTCCGCCTCCTGCTGAACATTTAGGCTCTTCCAAGCCTACGTTAACTGTTTTTGATTCGTCTCTGGCGCCTTTGCGCAAGCAGTTAGAGATGTTAACCAACTGGATGAATGAGTCCAAGGGTGGTTCGAAACCTTCAGATCCGGTTGTAGTTCCGTCTACTTCTTCGGCGGTATCGGAGAATGAAGAAGAAGTAGAGGAGGAGGATTCACATCACTCTCGTGTTATTCACGTCTCCTTAGATTTCTTCTGGTATCTTATCCAGATTATTTTGAGAAAGCGGCTCGCGCTCCCCCCAACTTCGACGTTTTTTGATGAGGAGGAAACTTCAGACCCTCTCCTCCCAAAACTTGTTCTATCTAAAGCGGTTAGACATTCGTTGAAAGAGACGGAGAAATGGGATGTCTATGAAAAGAGACTTAGGGAAGGCTCTTTTTGCTTACCCTCCCTCTAAGGTTGCTTCGTAAGAGGTATAGGTTTTATGTAACTGGGGAAGCTCCTTCTCTGGGAGTTTCTGCCTCCTCCCAGGGAGACTTCTCCAGTTTAATCGACTCCTCTAGAAGATCTGCTTTCGACGCAGCGAAAGTTTTCTTTACAGCGCCTGAGTTGGACCACGTTGTAAGAATCAATTTAAACTTTTGGAAGTCTTTAGCTTCCTTGATTGGACTATTGGCGCTTTAGCGGCCAAGATCGAAGACTGTCCTTCTCTTTCCTCCAGGAGTTAGCGGAGGATTGGATTGGTGTTCTGTCCTGTGCGGACAAATCCATTAGGGTATGGATGGGATGAGTTAGCTTCGCTCATCGCTTTGGTACCCTAATAAAAGGCAACTTTGGTGCTCCTTTGCTTCTAAAAGGGTTTACGTCCCAACAGAAGTCTGCTCTCTTGTTTGCTCCTTTTGTGAAAGATAACCTCTTTCCAGACGATGTAGTGTTGTCAATTTCCGTCTGCGCTAGATAAGAAATCTACTTCGGATTTACTGGCACAGTCTACTAAGAGACCTAAAGCTCCTGTGGAGACTGTTCCTTCGGTTTCTCCTCTGGCCCAAGCGCCTTTTTCGAGGGAGACCCAAACCCAAGCGCTTCTTTCGGCCGAAATCGAATTTGCGACCTCAGTCTAAGGCCTCGGCCAAGGTTAACAACCTTCCAAATGAAAGCTCGGTTCTTCATGCACCAGTGGGAGCCAGGCTGGCTCTGTTTTGGGAGGAATGGGAAAACAGAGGAGCAGAAGCCTGGGTAGTGCAAGTACTCAAGTTCGGCTATCGTATTCCTCTCGTTTCACCTCCCTCGCTCTCACCTGTGCCAATTCCATTCCAGGCATACTCTCCTCCGGGCTCAGACAAATTCTGGCGCTAGCCCGCAGAAGTGGAAGCGCTTGTTCTCAAGAAGCGATAGAACAGATAGAAGGGGATTTTCCTCCAGGCTTTTACAATCGCCTTTTTGTAGTTCCCAAGTCATCAGGGGCTGGAGGCCGGTTTTGGATGTGAGCGCCCTGAACTTGCATGTCCAGAAAACAAAATTTCATATGGAGACCACTCGGTCGGCTCTGGAGTCCATCAGACAGGGGGATTGGATGGTCTCTCTGGACATGCAGACGCTTATTTTCACTTCCATTCCGATACATCGCGAATCTCGGAAGTACCTGAGGTTCATGTTCGAAGGCAAGGTGTTTCAGTTTCGGGCGCTTTGCTTCGGACTAGCGACCGGCTCCTCAAGTTTTCACCAGGGTTCTATCCCCCGATAGGAAGCTGGCTACACATATTAGGAGTAGAATCTCCTCTATCTGGACGATTGCTTCTCCGGTCGGAATCAGAGAGTCGGTGCATGAAGGACCTTGGAACAACTCTGGATCTTGCCAGAAAGTTAGGAATTCTGGTCAACAAACAGAAGTCCCAGTTGGTTCCATCTCAGAGCATCCTTTATTTGGGGATGATTCTGAATGCTCAAGTTTTTCGGGCTTTTCTGTCCCCGAAGAGGGTTCAAGGCTGTCTGGAGACAGTTCAGGAGTTCTTGGACAAAAAGGTAAGTTCTGCCAATCAGTGATGAGGCTCCTGGGCAAATTGACGTCAGTGGAGAAATTTGTGACGTTGGGAATGACTGCACATGAGACCTCTGCAGTTTTTTCCTGAGAGCCTCTTGGTGCAGGAAGACACAACCAGACTCGATTACCTTTCCTGTCACAGATCAAATAAAAGAGGACCTAAGGTGGTGCTCTCTCGACAAGGTTGGAAGAAGGGTTAGATCTACGACCCATCCTCCCGAACCTACAGTTCTTTTCCGACGCATCGGACACAGGTTGGGGAGCCCTACTGGGAAATCAACGGACTTCAGGAGCTTGGTCGGAGAAGGAGAAGAAGTTCCACATAAATGTAAAGGAACTGTTAGCAATTTTCTTAGGGCTCAGACAGTTTTCGGAGCTTAGTAGTAGGCCGAGTAGTGGCAGTGCATTCCGACAACTCCACGGCTCTCTCGTACGTGCGGAAACAGGGGGGGACTCAGTCTTTCTCTCTGTACGAAGTAGCCAAGGATCTCCTCCTGTGGTCAAACGAAGCGAAGGTTCAGCTAGTCCCGAGATTTGTTCGGGAAAGATGAACGTCCTGGCGGACGAGTTAAGTCGTCAACAGCAAGTGTTACCTCTGGTGGACTTTGGACAACAAGATTTGTCAGAAACTTTGGCGCCTTTGGGGACGACCGTCAATAGACCTGTTTTCGCGACATCGAGGAACAACCGTCTTCCTCTCTTTTGTTCTCCAGTCCCAGATCCTCTAGCTTGGTCGGTGGACGCAATGCTGTTGGAGTGGTCGGGTCTGGAAGCTTATGCATTCCCTCCGTTCGGTCTAATAAGAGAGGTGCTGAACAAGTTCATGTCGCACAGCAATGTAACGCTAACGTAATCGCTCCCTTTTGGCCCGGAGGAGTGGTTCCCGACCTTCTCCAGTGTTGAGTAGACTTCCCCAGACTTCTTCCTCCAGAGAAGTGGCTTCTCAAACAACCTCACTTCAAGAGGTTCCACCAAAACTTGTCCGCTCTAGCTCTGACAGGGAGGGTTCAGACTGTCCGAATCTTGTCAGAGCGAAAGGATTTTCAAGAAGAGCTGCAGAAGCTATCGCTCGTTGTAGAGAGAGTCTTCTAACAAACTCTATCAAGGGAAGTGGTGAATCTTCAGAGAGTGGTGTAGAAGTGCTAAAGTCTCTACTTCTGCGACCTCTTTAACAGAAATAGCAGATTTTCTTCTATTTCTTAGGAACTCTAAGAAACTGGCTCCTTCGACGAATCAGAGGATATAGAGCCATGCTCTCTTCGGTTTTTCGACATCGAGGTTTGGATATTTCCTCCAATTCAGATCTTCGTCGGACCTCATTAGGTCTTTCGAAACCACTAAGCTCCCGCAAGATACAGTGGCTTGGAACTTAGATGTGGTGCTTAAGAAAATTCTCAAGGGGCCACCGTTTGAGCCTTTGAAGTCGGCTTCACTCAGGAACTTGACTAAGAAGGCACTCTTTCTTATTGCACAGCTTCTGCTAGCGTGTCAGCGAATTGCACGCTATAGACAAAAGAGTCGGTTTCTCTCAAGGCAATGCTGTATTTTCGTATCTTTGACCTTCTAGCCAAAAAATGAGAATCCTTCTAATCCTTGGCCGAGGAGTTTTGTGGTAAGGAACTTATCTGATTTGGTTGGACATGAGGAGGAAGAAAGGCTCTTATGTCCAGTCAGGGCTATTAAGCAGTATCTGTTTGCCACTAAGGTATCAGAGGACAATCTTCTAAGCTCTGGACCTCGGTTCAAAATCCCTCTCGTCCTCTTTCTAGAATGCTATATCGTTCTTTATTAGAGAGCTTTATCAGGGAAGCTCACTCGCAGTCCGAGAACGACAATCTTTCCGTTCTGAGAGTTAAAGCTCACGAGGTTAGAGCAGTGGCAACTTCTTTTAGCATTCAGAAAGATTTATCTTTAGCTTCGATTCTTCAGAGCACGTTCTGGAGATCGAATTCGGTTTTTGCGAGTCATTATCTCAAAGAGATAGAAACAGTTTTCGAGAATTGTAAAACGTTAGGTCCGGTGGCGGTTTCTGGCATGGTGTTGGGAGAAACGGCACAGGGGTCGTCACCTCTATGCTAACTTTTCACCTTGAATAGGTTTGTCGAGTTCAAGGGAAGCTGGGGTACTGAGTACCTGGGATACTCACCAGTCTGTTAGGTCAGATTTTACAATGGTTGGGTAGTATATGTTTTTAAATCTGGTGTTGGTGACAAATGTTTTGTATGATTGAATTTCTGGTCTTAGCCCAGGGCAAGGGCAATCTTTGTTGTTACTATCCTCCGTCAGTCAGCCTTGACTCGCTTGAACTACGGAAGGATTCCACTCCTGTAGAGGCTAACTTTGGTCAAATTCCAATTCCTCTACAATAGTAAGAAGAGCACCGACCAGAGGTCAGTAACAGTCTGCTGTAGCTCTCTTACAAGGTAAGGTACAACAGACACCTTGAGTGTTTACTGTATTGCAAAAATGTAACCATTTAAAAATACTAGTGGTCCACTGAATCCCACCTTCCCATAAATGTGTAATCAGCTCTATAATTGTTCGGTAAGACACTACAATAAAAATGAAATTTCATTATTAAAATGAAGTTTTATTGTATACTTACCGAACAATTATGATTATACCCACCCTCCCTCCCCTTAGGTGACGGACGGGCAGAAAGAATTGGATTCACCTGGGCAGTTGTACCTGGTTCTCCCGCGAGTGGAGGGAGATGACGTCATCACCACCAGTGTTGGCGACGCCGACGCGCTAAATTTGAATTTAGTATCCTGCCGCTCGTGGAAATCACGGCTCTATAATTGTTCGGTAAAGTATCACAATAAAACTTCATTTTAATAATGAAAATTTCATATTTGTTCAAAATTTTGATAGTACATAGATCTACCTTGTGAGACGATTGTTGTTTTTTCTGCTGATTAGTATGCTTGCTGGCGCAACGGCGTCCGAGCTTGGATCAGTGGGGGGAATCAAGAGACGTCTTACTGACTGATTGTACAAACATTTTTTTTTTTAATTTTATTTTTAATTTTGTACTTTACTGTACGAAGGTTTGTGTTTCGAGTTTGTGGTCGTTTGCAAGAGGTTAGGGGATAACTTCTTGCAATCTTAGAACTAACATGGATAGGTTGAGGTGATCGGGATCGATGTTGTGCTCCTTGTATAAGGTCTTGTCAAGTAAGTGGATAAGCACCCATTGACGTAGTCCTTCCAGGATCTACCAAGTAAGCGGGTAAGACCCCTTTGGCAGAACCACAAGAACTCTTAGCCATAGATCAATATCTCGCTGAGGCTCTTGAGACTGTCTAGACTCCTGGATTGTATTCATGAAGTCTTCAGTCTAAACAGGTAGGAACCAAGTTTTATTTATTTATTACCTACAACGATAGTTGTGATTCCTGTTTGATTCTATATTTAGCTGTCTCTTTCCCACCTCCAATGGTGTGAATCAGCTAAGTATATATCTGACAGGTAAGTTAAATGTATAAAAATGATATTGTTATGATACAATAAAGTTTTATACATACTTACCTGGCAGATATATACAAAATTATACCCACCCTACCTCCTCTCAGGAGACAGGCGGTATAGAAAAAATATGATAGAACATGGGGATGGTTCCTAGTCCTGCCACCCAGCGGCAGGTAAGTAGATCACCTGACCTACAGGTAGCGTGTGCGCGAAATTCGAATTTCTGTCGGACGACGGAGTCAAATAGCTAAGTATATATCTGCCAGGTAAAACTTTATTGTATCATAACAATATCATTTTTGGCCTTAGAAACTGGCCCTGTGAAAGTTTGTGTTAGTGCCCCTAGTGTTGTGTCAGATCGGCCCCATAATGCCTTTAGGCCTAGACCTCTATCGGACTCCCAGGACTCAGGGAGTGGGTATGTCGAAAGCCGCAAGAGGGTTACGGGGGCTCCCCACCGATCTGGCGTCCCTTCGGCAGGCCTTGTTGCTAAATCCCAGGCTGCCAAGGAGCGCGCACGAGCGCGTGTCCTGAAGGATTGCTTTTCGTCCTCCGAAGCGAGACTCGCGTCCGTTGAAAAGGACTTTTCGTTTTGAGGACGCTTCACGTCCTATGTCCTCCGCTTTCGTCAGAGGATGCGTATGACGCCTTTCCTCCTCAGAAGAGAGGTAGGGTGTTTCTACCGACGAGGACGTTGGTTTCCTTTCCACGCACAGGCGTGTTCACCTGAGAGGCAGGTAGCTGTACCTGCTAGAAGGAAGGAGGCGTCCCCTCGCCCCTCGCCTTCTCGCAGGGTCAGTCCTGCCCCTTCTTCTGCTCCTTCGTCACCTACGAAGGATATCCTAGTGTCCCTTCAGGACCAGATTACGTCGCTTATGGCTCAGAGGACTCGCCCAGCAGCAGTCGAGCCTAAGCGTAGAAAGGACGTTAGGCTGCCCGTCAAGAGGACGAAGCAGTCTCATTCTCTCTCGTCTCGTTCGTCTCTCTCTCCACCTCCGGATCGTCACCGTTCTCGTTCTCCGAGTAGATCTTTCGCTCTCTCAGTAGAGGACGCTCGCCAGGACGCTCGGCGTTCGAAGCAGGACGCTTTGCGCTCTCGGCAGGGCGCTGTTGAGGACGCTCGGCAAGACGCTCGGCGTTCGAAGCAGGACGTCTTTGAGGACGCTCGGCAGGACGCTCACCGTTCGAAGCAGGACGCTTTTCGAACGAGGCAGGACGCTTTTGAGGACGCTCAGCAGGACGCTTGCTTGGCTAAGCAGGACGCTTTTGGCGCCTCTCGTCAGGAAGCTCGCGCTTCCTCTCGTAGGGACGTGTCTGTTAAGACAGTTCCCGTTGCTTCTAAGGATGCGCTTCTTTCGCAGGATGTCCGTCCTTCTAAGGATCGTCGTAAGGGCGATTCCGTACCTGTAGCGGGTACTTCCAATCAACGGAAGTCTTTGTTCAGGCTTGAGACTGCTGGACGTACGCCCTCTCCTGATGGACGTTCTCCAGTTCCTCTTAGGGAGGAAGGGGAACTTAGTAGTCCAGGGAGTTCCGTCGAAGAAGAACCTCCGGTAGCTTCAGCTGTCTCGGACTATAAGGTTCTTGTCAGGCTGTTACGTTCATCCTTCGGGGAGAAGTTCCAGCCGGCAGCCCCTAGTTCTCCTCCCTCTCAACTTTCGTCTTCCAAGTCCGTTAAGACCCCTGAGTTCGTCGAAATGAAGACATCGCTGTCGACCAAGAGGGCTTTCAAGAAACTTCAAGATTTCATGTCTCGAAGGAAGGATCAGGGCAAGACCACTTTCGCCCTTCCTCCCTCTAGACTC
>NC_061091.1:33375652-33488358 GCF_015104395.2 Macrobrachium nipponense
TGGATGATTTCCATCGATCTGCAGGATGCTTATCTGCAAATCCCATCCATCCAAGAAGCAGACCTTACCTACGGTTTTTCATGGACTCGGGAGTTTTCCAGTTCAAGACCCTTTGTTTCAGCCTCACACTGCTCCACAGGTCTTTTCTCGGGTGATGGCTCCTGTTTCAGCTATTCTGCATCAGTTAAACGTAAGGATGCTTCGGTATCTGGACGATTGGCTAGTCCAGGCCGAATCTCTAGAGAAATGTCTCGGTCGAGGGAGATAGTTCTGTCTCGTGTGTCGAGTTGGGCATTCGTGTCAACTTCGACAAGTCCAATCTAATCCCTTGCCAGATCATGACTTATCTGGGGATTGTTTTGAATTCCCAGATTTTGAGGGTTTCTCCCGCTCAGAAACGGATAGACAAGCTTCTGAGTCTGATCGAAGAATTTTTGTCCTCCGTAACGCAGCCAGTTTCTCTTTTGGAGGTCTCTCCTGGGCCATTTGTCATCCCTCATCCAACTCGGTTCCCGGAGGTCGTCTCAGAATGAGGTCCCTTCAGTCGACACTTCGCCAGTCATGGGATTTCGTGTCCGAGGACACGATAGTCGCCTCTTCTCCACAATGTCAGAAGGATCTCCGTTGGTGGATGCAAGTTCACCGCCTCAAGTCAGGGACATCTCTTCTTCGGTTCCTCCGGACCTAATGTTTTGGTCAGACGCCTCAGATCAAGGTTGGGGCGCACACCTGGGCTCCGAAGCGCTTCGGGCCTTTAGGTTAGAGGAGGAGAGGAGCATGTCAATAAATTGGAGGGGAATGAGGGCAGTGTACCTAGGCCTTCTTTCATTTCCGGAACAACTGTTGGAGTCGGTTGTCGCGATCTTTGTCGACAACACCACAGCAGTCTTGTACTTGAGAAACCAAGGCGGCACACAGTCGGATCTTCTCACTCAAGAAGCCGATCAATCCTTGTGTTGGGCAGAAGGACAGGGGGATTACGTTGGTCCCTCAGTTTAATCCTGGGCCATCACAAGTCTTTTAGCAGACGCCTTGTCGAGACCGAACGAAGTTCAAGGGTCGGAGTGGACACTTTGCCAGGAAGTCTTCGACAGCCTCAGGAAGAAAGAAATGGCCTGTCACAGTCGATCTGTTTGCCACCCCACTGAATTTTCGGTGCCAGATATTCTTCGCCCCTTACCAGACTCCTCAGAGTGCCGGGACAGACTCTCTTTTGCAGGACTGGGAGGGACTTCAAGCCTATGCTTTTCCTCCGTTCTCTCTGGTGAGGTCAGTCCTCAACAAAGTGAGGGCAACCAAGCGTCTGGATCTCACCTTGATCGCCCCCTTCTGGCCACAGAAGGAGTGGTTCCCGACCTTCTGGAAGCACTGGTGGAACCCCCCATTCGCCTGCCAGAGAGACCAGATCTTCTCAAACACCCCACTTTCATCGGTTCCATCAGAGGCTCCACATGCTTCATCTTCATGCCTGGAGACTGTCAGGAGGTTCTCCAAGCACGAGGGTTCTCCTCCAGAGTGGCGCGACAGTTGGCTCTTGCCAGGCGGCAATCAACCAGAGTAAATTATCAGGCTAAATGGTCGGTTTTACAGACGTTGCTGTAAGTCTCAAGGACATTCAATTTTAGACCTTCCTTACCGAAAGTAGCGGAGTTTTTAGTTCATTTACATCATGACAGGGCCCTGTCACCTTCGTGCATTAAGGGTTATAGGTCTATGCTTTCCTATGTTTTTAAGGCAAGGCTTCCTGAGATCTCTTCATCTTATGTCATTAGAGATTTACTTCGATCTTTTTCCCTCCTATCTCGACCCAGGCCGCAGTGTCGCCTCCGACATGGGACGTTAACAAAGTCCTTCTAAGCCTTAAGGTTCCCTCCGTTTGAGCCTCTGAATTCTGCCAAATTTAGGGACCTCTCTTCTAAGACACTCTTCCTTGTCTCACTGGCTACAGCCAAGAGGGTGGGTTGAACTGCAAGCACTCTCTTTCTGGTTGCCGAGATCTGGACAAGACATGATTTTGTCATACCTTCCTGAATTTGTCGCAAAGACTGAATCGTCTGATAATCCCATTCCCAGGTCTTTCGTACTGAAGTCGCTGGTCGACTTTGCTTGGTAATTTAAATGAGGAATTAGTTCTTTGTCTGTTATTTACGCCGCACGAAGGACATTCAGGGTCGTCCCCGTCATCTGTTGTTTCACCCCGAAATGTCAAGAGACCTATTTCAAAGAATGGTGTATCCTTTTTTCTTAGAGATCTGATCGTTAAAACTGGTGGTTCGGCTGCTGGGGAAGACCAGACGCCGAGAGCTCACAGATTAGAGCAGTTGCTACATCAGTAGCTTTTTATGAAGAAACGTCTCAGTCGCCAAGGTGCTTGAGGCGGCGACTTGGTGTTCTAATTCTGTTTTTGCCTCTTTTTACTTGAGGGATATTTCTAGTAGTTCTAGGCGACCTTCGTTCTTGGGCCCGTTGGTGATGGCAGGACAGGTCGTCAGACAGGAGAATTAGGTAGTCTTCCTGTTTTACGTTTGGTTGCTACCTGTATATTATTCATTAATTTTTATTTTGTTGTATATATTTTTTGTTTTTGTATTATAACCCATGGCAGTTTTTGACAGTAGTTATAATGGGAATTAGGCAGTTTGGTATTTAGGTGTTTTTGATGACAAGGACTGACTGCTTGGCAACTCATGCTGCTTCCATTTTCAGTGTGAAATGGTTCCAGCCACTGGGTTGTCGGCACTGGCGACTACGCTTCTCCCAGAGTCGATGCTGACCTAGGACTAGCCACTGGTTCGCTTGTCCTGACGACTCCTGCTTCTTCCCACTGTCCTGGACAGGGAATTAGTCGATGGATCGTCTGCTGTCATCTGGTGACTCGCTCACCATCTACTTTTTGTCTCACCTGTCTTCTCGGAGTCAGACACTCGTGTGAGATCAGGCGACATTTAGTAGCCCTGAGTTTCTTGTTGACGAAGTCGGTTGCGTTGATACACCCCCCCGCCCCCATGATCGTGTAACACGAGACCAGGTTGGACTGTCAGGCATTCGTCCTTCGGGACTGAATCGCCTTTTTGCTCCGCGCTCCTTTCTCTTGGCACCAGAAAGCTCGAGTTAGGCGTTGCTCATGAGCCGATTCGTTGCTGGCGACTTCGGGTTGCGTTGATACACCCCCAAGGTTTGCTTAGCTTTGAATCGCCCAGACAGTCCAGACACTCATCCTTTAGGGAAAGAATAGTGCTTGATAGTCTTCAGGGTGCAGCTTGCTGTCCGCAATTCGTCTGACTGGTCACCTGGTCGGGCACTGCTGACTTTAGTACAGACGGACTGACCTATGCACTTACTCCTTGTCCTGTGCTACCGCAGTTGGTGGCATTATGGTAGGAGACTTTGAGTGTTAGTATCTTTGACCTTGGGTTGAGTTTTGACTGCCTATGATATATATTTCTTTGTTTGTTTTCTCCTATTCTGTCCGAAGGGGAAATTGTATTCAGATTCCCTCCTCCTTTTCAATGTGTTAATCGCCTAGATAAATTATATTAAGGTAATGTTTATTAATATGGAATTTTTATTCTAAAATTAATATTAATAATACTTACCTGTATAATTTATCTAGTCCCACCCATCCTACCCACGATCTTGCCTATCACAACTGATTTGAGGGAAGGTTTTTCGTATCTGTCAACGACAGTGTTGCCAACTGGGGCGGACAGAATAGGAGGTAACAGGGTTGCCAATGTGGTAAATTTGGTGCGGTTTTTGTTTTTTTGGGGATTTAGGGCTAGATAAATATACAGGTAAGTATTATTAATATTAATTTTAGAATAAAAATTCCATTTACGTGCACAGGCACGTATGCCAGCGAAGAAATGTAAGGACGCTTCTCGAGCAGGTGAGACTGCTGCGGAAGGCGCTGAGGACGCTCGTCCTCCTCAGGACGCTCTACCTTCAACGAGCAGTAAGCGTCATAAAGAAGACAGCCGTAATAAGGCTGCATCTAGCAAGGATAGGGGTCCTTTGATCATGCCAAGACCCGCCATTAGGACGCCTTCTCCTGACAGACGGTCTCCTCTTCCGTTTAGAGAAGAAGGAGAACTAAGTAGTTCGGCTGAATCGGGTGAAGAGGAACCTGCTACAGCCCCTTCTATCTCGGACTATAAAGTCCTCGTACGACTCTTGCGTTCTTCTTTTGAGGACAAATTTCAGCCCGCAGCTCCCAAGTCTCTCCTTCACAGTTTTCTTCATCGAAAACTGGTTAAAAATACCCGGAGTTGTAGAGATGAAAACTTCTCTATCAACGAAACGTGCTTTTAAAAAGCTCCAGGATTGGATGATACGAAGGAGAGACCAAGGTAAGACGACCTTCGCCTTGCCTCCAACTAGACTTAGTGGAAAAGGGGGGGGGGCATTTGGTATAGAACCAAAGATGAAGTGGGAGTTCGTATCCCTTCTTCGGCTCAGGGAGATTTCTCCAGCCTTGTGGATTGCAGAGGAGGTCGCTTTTACCCTCTGGCCAAGGAACTTGGACCGCGTCGGAGACTGACCATCATTTGAAGGGTCTGCTCAGGACGCTGGAAGTCTTCAACTTCCTTGACTGGTGTTTGGGAGTTCTGGATATGCAAGCGAGAAGCCCAGAATCTCTTAGTCTGGGGGAGCTGTCCAGCGTGTTAGCATGTATGGACAAAGCCGTCAGGGATGGTTCGGAGGAGCTCGTATCTCACTTTGGAACAGCTTTATTAAAAAGAGAGCTTTGCTGTGCAACTTCACAGCTCGTTCGGTGACGCCAGCTCAGAAAGCGGATTTGTTGTTTCGCCTCTTTCGAACCATCTCTTCCCCAGACTTGGTAAAGGACCTGACGAACAGCTTACAAGAGAAGGCTACTCAGGACCTTTTGGCCCAGTCTACAAGACGGTCAGCCGTACCTTCAACCCTCTTCGGCTGCAGTTCGTCCGCGAAGAAAGTAAAGCCTTTCGTGGGGCTCCCCCCCTCGAGAGCAGCTCCTCGAGGGAGAGGGTTTTCACGAGAAGAGCTTCCTTTAAGCCAAAGCCTTCCAAGTGAAAAGCATGTCCTTCAGACACCAGTCGGAGCCAGACTGAAGTATTTTGCGGGAGCGTGGAGAGAGAGAGACACGGACTCTTGGTCCTCAAGATCGTGGAGCAGGGGTACAAGATCCCCTTTTTAGATCTTCCTCCTCTTTCTACGACTCCCAGAGACCTTTCTCCATCCTACCAAGGAGAAAAGAAGAAAGTCTTGTTCGATCTCCTTCAGCAGATGATCGACAAAAGAGCGGTGGTAACAAGTCCGCGGACCTGGGGTCTCCAGAATCTTTCCTAGTACCAAAGCAGTCGTCAGGTTGGCGTCCAGTTCTAGATGTAAGCAGGCTCAATCTTTTCGTGGAAAAGATCAAATTCACGATGGAGACGCCTCATTCTGTTCTGGGAGCGTTGAGACCGGGCGACCTGGATGGTATCCTTAGACTTGCAGGACGCGTACTTCCACATCCCGATCCACCCTCTTTCAAGAAAGTATCTAAGATTTGTCTTGAACAACAAAGTATGGCAGTTCAGAGCTATGTGCTTCGGACTGACCACGGCTCCGATGGTGTTCACAGTGGTGATGAAGAACGTAGCGAGGTGGCTACACTCTTCGGGAATAAGAGTTTCCCTATACCTCGACGACTGGCTCATCAGAGCGTCGTCGAGAGAGAAGTGTCTGAAGGACTTGCAGTTCACGTTAGCCTTAGCGAAGTCCCTGGGACTTCTGGTCAACCTCGAAAGTCGCATCTGACCCCAACCACAGTCCATCGTGTATCTGGGGATTCAGATGGATTCAGTGGCTTTTCGAGCGTTTCCGTCCCAGGAACGTCAGCGGCTAGGCTTAGAAAAGATCTCAGCTTTTCTAAGGAAAGAGACTTGCTCGTCGAGGAATGGATGAGTCCTGCTGGGGACCATTTCCTCGCTGGAAAGGTTTGTTTCCTTGGGAAGGACTGCCACATCAGGCCTCTCCAATTCTTCTTGGCAGACGAGTGGAAGGCCAAAGACGATCTCAATGCAGTATTGAGAATATCGATTCCAATCAAGAACCACCTAAGATGGTGGTTGGACCCTCAGAAGCTTCAAGAGGGCGTGTCCCTAAGTCTTTTGAGCCCCGACCTAGTGTTGTTTTCAGACGCTTCCATCACAGGATGGGGAGCACACTAGGGGGGAAGGGAGTGTCAGGCTCCTGGAGAGGGGAACAGGTAGCCTGGCATATAAATGTCAAAGAAACTGGCCAGCAAGTATTTTTCTGTCCCTGCAGTTCGTTCGAAAAAGAGTTTGGAAAACAAGATTGTTCAGATAAACTCGGACAATACCACAGCACTCGCTTATTTAAAAAACCAGGGAGGAACACACTCCAGAACGTTGTACTCCCTAGCGAGAGAGATTCTGCTGTGGGGCAAAAAGAAAGAAGGTGACTATCCTGACGAGATTCATTGCAGGAGTGCAAAACGTCAGGGCAGACCTTCTCAGTCGTCGAGACCAAGTCCTTCCGACGGAATGGACCTTGCACGAGGACGTTTGTCGAGACCTGTGGACGCTGTGGGGACGTCCACTGGTCGACTTATTCGCAACGTCAAGGAACAAGAGACTTCCTCTTTACTGCTCCCCGGTCCTGGATCCAGAAGCAATCGCGGTAGACGCTTTGCTTTGGAATTGGACGGGCCTAGACTTATACGCCTTCCCACCATTCAAGATTCTGGGGGAAGTCATGAGGAAGTTTGCGGCCTCGGAAGGGACAAGGTTAACCCTGATCGCTCCGATGTGGCCAGCGAGAGAATGGTTCACAGAGGTCATGTCTTTCCTTGTAGACTTTCCAAGGACATTGCCCTGGAGGAAAGATCTACTCAAACAGCCTCACTTCGAAAGGTTTCACCAAAACCTCTCCGCTCTGAGTCTGACTGCGTTCAGACTATCGAAAAGTTTCGAAAGCAGCTGCGAGAGCAATTGCACATGCGAGACGTGCTTCCACAAGAGCTGTTTACCAGTCGAAGTGGGCTTCCTTCAGGGCATGGTGTAAAAAGGAGGAGTTTCCTCTTCCTCGACCTCTGTGAACCAGATAGCTGATTTTCTGCTATTTCTCAGAAATGTGCAGAAATTAGTGGTCCCTACCATCAAGGGATATAAAAGCATGTTGTCAGCGGTTTTTTAGGCACAGAGGCCTAGACCTGTCTGACAACAAGGATATTCATGACCTTTTGAAGTCTTTCGAGACCTCGAAGGTTCCTCAAATGAGACCTCCATCATGGAATCTGGATGTAGTCCTGAAATTCCTTTATGGTCTAGCACTTTCGAACCGCTTCAGACAGCGTCTCTTCGAAACCTGACAAGGAAGGCTCTTTTCCTAACTTCTCTTGCGACGGCTAAGAGAGTTAGTGAAAATTCAAGCGTTTAGCAAGTTAATGGGATTCAAAGGGGACAATGCTCTGCTCGTTGAACCCATCTTTCTTGGCGAAGAATGAAAATCCTTCGAACCCTTGGCCGAAGACTTTCGAGATCAAGGGTATGTCAGTCTGGTGGGCCAAGAACCAGAGAGAGTCCTGTGTCCCGGTCAGGGCTCTCAAGTTCTACGTGCATAGAACTAAAGAGGTAAGAGGTCCCTCAGGTAACTCGGTGCTCTGTGAAGAGGCCAGAGTTACCTTTATTTATCGAAGAATGCTGTGGCTTTCTTTCTAAGGGACACCATTCGGGAGGCTCATTCATCTTTCCAGAAGACTGATTTGAGCCTCTTCCGAGTAAAAGCGCACGAAGTACGAGCCGTCGCTACCTCTCTTGCCTTCCAAAAGAACATGTCAATCAAGGACATCCTTGATTGCACCTTTTGTGGAGGAGCAACTCCGTCTTCGCCTTCACATTACCTAAGGGATGTGAGAACGATCTATGACGATTGTAATGCACTGGGCCATACGTTTCTGCGGACACAGTATTGGGGTCCGGCGGAAGTAGCTCTTTCCCTATTTCCTTAGTTTAGGTTTTAAGTTAGGTTTGTTGTGTTTTTAGGTTGTGGTGAGTCTTATGTGAAGATCTCCCATCCTTTAGTTAGTTTTAAGGGGTTTTTGTGTATAGTTGGTCAGGTGGTGGTCAGTTGCTTCGTTGCCCTCATTTGTATGGCCTCGATGATCTTGTCACGCTGAGGTCTCGCACCCGTTGACAGATCATCCAGAGCGCACCAGCACTACAGGTCTCCACCTGGCTGGCAACTCTGTGTTTAAGCAAAAGCAGCCTTACGTGACAGGAATCACATAGTCTACTTTGCAAACAGGTAAGGAACCAAGATGTATATCATCTACTAATTTAAGTTTCCCAAAAAAAAATCCTATTCTGTCTCTTCCCACCATCCGAAGGGGGTGGGATTCAGCTATATATATATCTGTCAGGTAAGTGGCATGAACAAAATGTTATTGTTATTATACAATTAAGTTTGTTCATACTTACCTGGCAGATATATATAATTAAAGTGCCCGCCCTCCTCCCCTCAGGAGACAGAGGCATTAATAAAAAATATGAATAGAAAATGGGAATGTTCCTGATATCCGCCTCCACAGCGGCGGGAATGGGTACTACCACCCCTGGCCGCGCCCACTGCGTGTGCCGCGAGTTTTTGAAATTTCTGTCGGACGTCAGAAAAATACAGCTATATATATATCTGCCAGGTAATATGAACAAACTTAATTGTATAATAACAATAACATGTTTATTGATCTTACTCAAGATTGTAGTTGTAATCAGCACAATAAAACAACATTTTGTTGCCTATATTACTGAAAGTATGAAACTTTTATTCCCCGGGCCATGGTTTGAACTAATTCATTTTTACCTTGTAATCGGTGGTTTTATCCTTACTGCCATCACAACTGAAACTCCACAGTGCTTATTTGATTGTAATTATATATAATTTGGTCTTAATTCACTCCAAATTGCACTTGAACCATGTTGCTGTTCTTGGTTCCTAAGCATTCACTCCGCAAACACAGTTACGAGCAGCAGACGACGACGCTGTTTATGAGGTGCAAAGCTTTATTCCCATAATTGTTTACTTTCTCATTATTTAGTTTAACTCTACTTTGTTTCTTCAAAATGTTTATTTAATTCATGTCTATTATCCCTTTTTTTGCAACCAAATTGACGCCAAAAAATTACAGATATTTCTGAAGTACGAGCAGACAACGGCAAAAGGACACATCGTTGCCAATCTAGTGGAGCTTCACACATATGCCGATGCATTTACAAACTGTTTCCATGAGTTCTAGTTGTCATAGTAATTCAGTAATGATAAATTGCTGTAATATTTATATATACTACAAATAGATACGCTAATTTCACTTATTTCCCCGGTTTTGTGTAAGTCTTATACCCAGTTTGGAGGGTAAACGCATCCAATTGACAACACCGATAAACAATTGAAGAGTGCAAAACGCCGCAAAGAATGCCGTAGTTCCCTTAGATAAGTACTGGTTAGAGGTCGGGTTAACGATTGTTGTGATGAAAGTGCCCCAGCGTCTATGGGTACAAGTGGTGTCCGGATTTAGCACAGGAAATGGGAAGTTTGTTGACACAAGCGACTCCGCAAACATCGAGATGGCGTCAACTTCTAAACTTTTTTAATCGTAAGTAAAAATTTTGAAAGCGTTTTGAGGTAGTGTGCAGTGCGTTGGCCACACTTTTCATTACCCTCTGTTTAAATCTTAAAATATGGCCTTAATTTCTAACTTTGGAGAAAATACTTACTTTGAATGGAGAGTAAAGGTCTTGAGCTCCTGCTATCACCATCAACAACTGCAGACTACTCCCTGAGGCTCTTCGCCTATCGAACCCAATTTTCGTTGCGAGGAGTCGGATGCTGTCGTCTTGAATCCGCAACTGGTGGAAGAAGAGCCAGAGTCGGAAGAGTCTCCTTTGGTCTTTCGGTGCTTACTGGAGTGTTGCACTTCTCTTTATCCTCATTTGGTGGAGGAAAGAGATTATGTAGATACTAGGTCGTTATTGTCTTCCAGAATTTCAACTACCATTAAGTCTTTGAAGAAACCTAAGCTTTCGCCTTCAATTAGAGGAGCTTCTGGTAAGTCTGCCAGCTCTAGTATTCTGGGGTTTTTGAAATTGCGTAGAATCAGTTATTACGACACAGGCTCATTACCGGCGCTGAAACTGTCCTCGGTTGACCATGCTGATTTACTCGAGTGTCTTGATCCTATGAAAAGACGCACTCTTGAGACTGGTAAGGTGCTTTGGTCTAATACAGAGGCAGAGACTTTGTCCTAGTCTTTGTTTAGAAGTATTAAGGTTTTGTCTTTTGCGGAACTTTCGCTAAGTACTATTGCCGCTTCTCTGCGTCAATTTAAAGACTTTCTGACGCCAGCGGGTATCCAAACTTGGGGAGAGTCTAGAATTTTTGTCTTGCCTGGATAAGACTATTTCAGACAGGGCACGCGAATGTTCTCATGCTTTCACTAATTTGATCTTGAAGAAAAGAGAACAATTGTGCTCTTATCTTTCGACCAAGATCTCTCCTTCTCAGAAGATGGCTGCAGTTTTGGGTTCTCCTGTGGACTGCCTTCTGAATCCATCTCTATTTAAGGCAATAAGGGAGGATATTTCTGTACAGGAAAATAGGGAATTTATCAGACAATCTTGTAAAGCGGGGAATAAAAGACCTGCTCCTTCTTTGCCTTCTGGCCCTCCAGTGAAAATTCGTCCTTCCTCATCTCATGAACAGTCTTTAGCTACTAAGCCCTTTCGTAGGTCCTTCCCAGTCTCCAATAAAAACTAAACCGCTAAGTGTTTCAGAAATAAATGAATCTTTATGCCCTCAGGTTCCAGTAGGAGGTCGACTGCAGATCTTTTGGCATGTTTGGAGAGACTTAGGATGAGAACCTTGGGTGATGGAGGTACTGAAGGAAGGTTTCAAAATTCCTTTTCTTTCTTCTTCACCTGTTGTCGTCTCCAATTGCTCTTCCAGCTTGTCGTCAACAGCAGGGAAAATTTCTTGTACTTCAGAAAGAGGTGGTATCATTACTAGAGAAGAAAGCGATAGAGCAGGTGTCAGGAAACTCTCCTGGGTTTTACAACCGTCTTTTTCTGGTTCCCAAAGCGTCTGGAGGGTGGCATCCAGTACTGGATGTGTTGAGACTCGACACGTTCATTCGTCTAACCCCATTCACCATGGAATCACCCAGCACAGTACTAGCGGCAGTACAGAAGAACGACTGGATGATGTTGGTGAAGTTGCAAGACGCTTATTTCCACATTCCGATAAATCCTCAGTCTCACAAGTTCCTGCGCTTTGTCTTCGCAGGGAAGACACTTCAATTCAGAGCTCTTTGCTTCGGCCTGTGCACAGCACCGCAGGTATTCACGAGGATTTTAACACCAGTAAGGGGATGGTGTCATATGTTGGGAGTGAGAATAATGCTCTATTTAGACGACTGGCTTATGTTGGCCAACTCTTTCAAGGGAATTCTGAGGGCCAAGGATGTTACTTTGCCTGGCTCAATCACTGGGCATATTGATAAGTTTTCAGAAGTCTGCTCTGATTCCAACTCAGACAATTCTCTTTCTAGGGATAAGGATAGACACCCGCAGTTTTCAGGTTTTTCCTTTGGAGAAACGGATAGACAGTTGCTTATTGCTTCTAGGAAAATGTCAGCCCTTAAGGAAGCTTCCAGCAAGGCAATGGCTCTGTCTATTGAGACACATGGCACCTCTGGAAAGATTTGTCAGTTTACCAAGGCTCAAGATGCGACCAATTCAACTCTACTTGAGAGAATCTTAGGACAGGAAGTCCCTGCCAGACTCCCATTTAATTTCAGTCCCAGTAAATCTTGGCCATCAGATGTCCGGCGTATGGTCACTGCAAGAGAGGGAGTTGCACATAAACAATATAGAACTGTTGGCAGTATTGAAGTCCCTCCTTCAGTGCAAACAGACAGTCAGAGGAAAGGTAATAGCAGTATTTTCAGACAACAATACCTCCTTGGTGTACATCAGAAACCAGTGCGGAACAGGATCAAAGTCAATGTTTCTGATGGTGGAGAAGTTGTTTGTTTGGGCAGAAGCCAGAAACATAGTATTGGTTCCACAGTTCATACCAGGGAAGAGTAATGTCTTGGCAGATCAATTGAGCAGGAAGGGACAAGTCCTACCTATGGAATGGTCTTAACATCCACAAGTCTGCCAGTCGCTGTGGAGTCTATGGGGAGCTCTAAATGTGGACTTATTTGCAACAGCAATGAACAAGAAACTCCCAGTGTATTGCTCTTCATGCCAGGACCCTCAGGCTTGGGCAGTAGATGCATTTCTTCAAGATTGGTCCAACCTAGATGCATACGCTTTTCCTCCATTTGCAACAATAAGAAAAGTACTGAACAAGTTTCAAGAATCGAATCATTGCATAATGACACTAGTAGCTCCGTGGTGGCCTCAAGAGAGAATGGTTTCTGGACCTTCTAGCTCTTTCAGTGGATCTCCCTCGTGTCCTTCCTTTAAGGAAGGATCTACTCAGACAACTGAATTCCAAGCTGTTCCACCAAAGCCTCCGCATGCTACACTTAACCGCTTGGAGACTCTCGACCGTCTCCTTTGAGGGAGAGGGTTTTCTAAAGTATCGGAAATCTATCCTTAAATCAAGACGAACAACAACCTTGGCCTTGTATCAGAGACAGTGGGTTGTGTACTGCTGCTGGTGTCGTTCTAGAGGGATTTCCAGCACCCGTACCTCTGTAAACAACATAATAAAGTTCTTTCGATATCTTGGATATAGTAAGAAGCTTTCTGTAGCTGCTGTTCGAGGATATAAATCCATGCTGTCAAGGGTGCTATGGCATGTACAATTAGATACTTCTAATGATCCAGATCTTCAGGAGGAGTTGAGATCGTTTGAAATTGAAGTCCCCAAAGTTCAGTATAAATCTCTTTCATGGAACTTGGATGTAGTACTAAAATTCTTATCTGCAGATCCGTTTGAACCTTTGGAATCTGCTTCTTTGAAGTTTCTAACCATGGAGACGCTCTTTGGGTGTGCTAGCGATAGCCAAAAGAGTAAGTGAGTTACAAGCATTCTCCAATAAGGTAGGCTTTTGTAGAGGAGATGCAGTTTTATCATTTATGCCCTTGTTCAGGGCTAAGAATGATGTCAAGGCTAAACTTTTACCTAGAACGGTAAGAATTCTAAATTTTACCTCATTGGTGGGGAATGAAGAAGAAGCCCTCCTCTGTCCGGTTATTTAGATAGATTAAAGCCTGTGAGGGGCAGAGTTAATCATTTATTTTGTAGATTTTGTAGTGTTAGAAACCTAACGCTCCTTTATCTAAGAATGCAATGTCTTTTTTTTGTTAAGCATTTAATAAAATAGCACATAAAAACTAAACCCAGATATCTTACCTTTATTGAAAGGTAAATATACATAGTGTAAGAGCAGTTGCTACTTCTTTTAGTTTTTCAAAGAATTTGTCTCTTGAGGATGTAATTAATACAGCTCAATGGAATTATAAATTGGTTTTTGGTGCTCATTATCTTAAGATGTAGAAATTGCGTTTGAAAACTGTAAAGCCCTTAACCCTCTAATAATAGCGGGTAAAGTCTTTTCCTGAACCGAAAGAGCAATCTTTTAGGCACTTTATTTTAATCCCAGGTGTGGGTTTTTGGGGAGCAAGAAGGTACATTTGTTGTACAGGAGCATACCTTTGTATCATAGGTATTTACTTTGTATTTGACTGTCATTTTTGGGGGCTTTCGGACCCAGGCACAGAGGTCCCATCACACCACTTTTTATTCATTCCGAATGAAAGTGAAGTGGTTTTCTCCGCAAGGCTGCTCTTGACTGCACACACATGAGAGCCTTGCACCCTGAAGGGAATCCACCTCCTGGCAGCAGTATTATCCAGGAAGGATTCCTGATCAGGTAAGAATGTTTTGAGTTCCATACAAGAAGCTCTTAGCTCCCTTGGCTGAGTGGAATTTGTCTAGCTGCACTACCCACCTTCCTTTATTTCAATGTGGGAATCAGCTAACTTTAACAGTTGTAAGATTCATCTCAAATAATATAAGTTTTCTTGATAAAATTTATTATTTGGATACTTACCTACTGTTAAAGTAGACCCCACCCAGCCTCCCCATATTTAGTGGGCCATCAAGGAGAATTCTGACTAAACCTGAAACATTCGAACAAACCTGGTGGAGAACAGGTGAACTAGACAGTCTTCCGGGTCAGCAAAGCGATTGTGTTTTCTTTTGTTTTGAATGCCGCCTCGCCTATCAACGTGGAGATATGAGCTAATTTTAACAGTAGGTAAGTATCCAAATACGTAATACATTTTATCATGAAAATTTATATTTTATTATGAAAAAAATATAACTTTCATCATGAAAATTACCCTTTTTATTTGAAAATTCAACTTTTAAGTACTGTAACCTTACCACGATAACAAAAAAATGCACAAAAGGCAAGTTTTGGATGAAACTTGGCAGTTATACTTTTTAAAACATTTGTGTCTATGCCACGAAGTGCCATACATAAACATATAACATTTCATGTTATTATTCAACAGATGCCACGATCTATGTTGGTGGTCTTGATGACAAAGTTTGTGAAGGACTTCTATGGGAACTTTTTGTTCAAGCTGGTCCAGTGGTAAATGTTCACATGCCGAAGGATCGTGTTACACAGCAACATCAAGGTTATGGTTTTGTTGAATTTATGGGTGAAGAAGATGCTGATTATGCAATAAAAATAATGAACATGATAAAGGTAAGTTTTTACTAACTTATTAGGCTGTGGTAGATATTTGAAGTCTGTATATTACAAAATTTTAACCATTTTTTTAGTTTCTTGTAGATTTTGGTTATTTTTTAACTGAGCTTTGAATTAAAATAACTTTAACCCTTAATGGATGGATACCCTCACATTGAGTGGTGGACGGATTACCTCCTGGTAAGTATCAGTATTATGCGCCATCCATTTGCAGAAATTGGGTGGGAAAGAGGTTCCATTACTTCAGTAGCCCATAAATTTAAAATTGGCAACTTTTAGACTGACTCAGCTCCTCGATTCTAAGTTCTCATGATTCAGTTGTGTACTTGACTTCAAGGGGACATGTACTGCCTCTCTCTGTCACATGACATCTTTTTATTTACTTGCTCGTAAATATACCCAGGGGTTGATGTTGGTTTTAATTTTATTATTGCAATACACTCCCTGAACACCTGAATTAGCCCTGGTCACTGACCAGCCCGAACTATATCCCCACATATTTACCCACTAAGTGGGTAATTTTAACTGTCAGTGTTACCAACGCTGCAGGTAAAATCTAGTCAAATGAGTTACCTGTGTTACCGTTGGCAACGCTGCCGCAAATACCTGCCACCAGTGGCCTGTCTCCTCATTCCTCAATTGTTTTTTGTTCGCCTTGCTGTGCGGATCAGTCCCACATCAGGCGAACTTTTGGTCATTTAGCCCGACCCCACTCAAAGAGTTTTCGCATCTTGGTTACAAACTACAAATTTTCCCGTTTCACTTTGGATAGCTACTTTGTACTCGCTATGGATAAGTTAGGAAATAAACGTCATCGCCTTCTACAAACGCCTCGACGATCGAGCCTTCTACTGCTGGATATGTTGGTGCTCATCGGCTCTAAAATAACGTTGTTGCCGACTGCAAACGCCTCTGCTTCTACTTCATCTACAGTTCGACGATCGAGCCTTCTACAGCTGGATATGTTGGTGCTCATCGGCTCTGCACGTCCTTCAAGCGTAGGATGAGTACCCGCATTCATGATCGACGTTCTTTTTCGTTATTTCGTGTAGGAAGGTTTAGTGCAATACTAGTCAAAGATGTTTGTCTTGGTCAGGAGACAACGAAACATTAGTTAGTTATTCCAGAATTAGTGGACAGGTTATCATCTAGTATGTTAAACATATTTCTAGCCTGACGAATAATTTAACAAAAATAGAGATAGTGGTACTAGTAGTATAGTGAATTCTAATCGTTCTTTTTCAGCCCCCCTGCCTGTTCCAGAACCAGCCCTAACGGGTGCTGGGGGTAATGGAGAACCGCAAGCCTCCGAGTGGGTAGGTTCTGCCGGCCCCCCCGGCGCGGAGCAGGCAGTGTTGGCAGTAGATTTCCCCTCCCCTCGATTTGTTTTGTAAGTTCTCAGGATGATGAAAATTTAGGTCCGATACAGACGAGTAGGGATAATAGGCTAAATAGTGTTTAGGAAGAGAAGTGCAGGCTTCTTCCGGTCGGTTTTCTATTATAAGTAGTAGTTTATAGAGGGACAGTGTCCTTAGAGCCTCTTGGGTGTTTCTTGCTTCGAGTTCCTTACGTCAGAATCTTTTAGGCCATGGTTGGCCGTTCAGATCTGGTTTCGGGTCTGTCGGGTTCTGAAGGGTTGAATACTTATCCTTCGTCTTTAAGGTTACTTTCCTCTGCTTATACGATAGCGTAATTTTTAATATCAACTAATTCTCTGTTCAACGCATATCGACGTACGATAATTCGTTATGTAGAGAAATCGAATAAATTAACTACGGCTAGCCTAGTGTTCACGATGATACATCGTATGAATGTACAGTAGCCTAACCTAGCCGAAAGTATTCGCTGTACTACATAACGGTAGAGTGATTTTTATAGTGGCTAACGCTTTAGGCTCAGGCATTCTGACTACGGATAATTCAGTACAGGTGTAATTGAAACGAACGAGAATCCGATCTTAGTATAATTCAATATCAATGTAATCGAACAGAATGAAGATCAGATTCTGTCCACTAAAGCATTAATTGTATTGTATGTATCATCATATTAGCGTAGTATAAATACTAACTCGCCAGTCATTCACGCTCTCGAATCATTCTTGTCCTGATTGGCTAGCGTAACTAACGTAACAACTCTCCCTTACTTAGGCCAGGTTTGTCGTCTTGAAGGAGACGTATTTTCTTGAAGGAAACTTTTTTTTCAACTATGTTGGACATTTAACATAGTCAATACTGGTATCTTGTGTCATATAATTAGATGTCAGATACTATAAGGAATTCGTTGTATGACGTCTTCATACGTTTAACAGACCAGTGGCCGTCAGTAATTACATTGTGCTTATGTCAATTACTGTTACAAAAGAATTACCAGTTGTATTATCAAATTACAGTGACAACTGAAATTAATTTTGGCCTAATAAAGTTAATTTAATTACCTTAAAATATGTTTTCATACATTCAACTTCCCTGTCAGATATATACTTAGCTATAGACTCCGTCGTCCCCGATAGAAATTCGAATTTCGCGGCACACGCTACAGTAGGTAGGTCAGGTGATCTACGCCTGCCGCTCGGGGTGGCTGAATAGGAAATCTATTACCTTCTAAGGACAGATTTTTCTCTATCGTTTGGACTGTAAACATACGTTTACGGTTCCTACCTGATTGTGATTTTCGTGTTTCATCGCCACTCGATCTTCTGGGCTGTCTTTTGCAGGGAAGTACTGGGTCTTTGGTTCGGCAAAATACGCTTTTATTAACTTTTTTAATGAATTTCGCTTCGAAATTTCGAAGAAAATACTAAGTGAAAACTACCGAAATCATCGGTAGACACTCACATTAGTTTGCCATAAAGAGAATTATTAATATTTATTCATTATTATATGTAATAAAGGTTACAACTTTATTAAGGAAATATTAAACTCTAATTTCCTACTTTAGGAAGTCAGAAAAGCATATAACTAGATACGCTTACTTATAAGCTTTAATAGCGTTTGTGCTAACGAGCAGTTAGAGATATTAGCAGTACTAGTAGTTTGTTGCATCCTCATCACCTTTTTACTCCTCAGAAACTACAAATTGATATATGCAAATTGAAGATAAATGGATAGCTCAAATGCAAGCTTTTAAAAGGTAAGAAGTGAATATAGTGTTCCCCCATTGCAATGGAGGGTGCGTCTGATCGGCTCTGTCTCGCTCCCAGGTCTAGACCTCTTCCAAGCTCACAAGCCCAGAGGAGAAGGAATGTCGACAACCGCAGGGGGGTTCAGAGAATCCCCACCGATCAGGCGTCCCCTCGGCAGGTTCTGTAGAACGTCCCAGACTGCCAAGTTCGCCATTGGAAAGGCGTTACCTAATGTAATGGTGTTCCCTTATTAGGACGGATAAGGAGAAGAAAGTTTCAAACGGCGTAGATTCAATTGAAGATGCAAGATAATCTCGTCGTAGATATCGGAACCTCAGAGAGAGATCTTTCGATAACAGTTGCGGTAGAGGCATTGCCCTATCCTGTTTTCGTCCCCCGTACAAAATAGACGGAGGCTCTATCCCATGGGGTTTGAAAGAGTTATTTCACAAATTCCTCATCGGTACATTATATGAAAATATATCTATTCTGAGAAGAACGAATTAGCTATTAAACGAATATATGTTGATCGAAATGAATTATGGATCTCGTTTAATGATTAAACATACATATATAATTTTTAAGCTTCTAGCCTCCCGGACATGAAGCGCCTGAAACAAGGCTCGAGGCGCCTGAAGAGCCTGGAACGAGGCGCAGCGTCTGAAAGAGCCTGAAAGAGGCGCCAAAGCGCCTGAAGAGGGCCTGAAATGAGGTCAAAGCGCCTAAAAGAGCCTAAAGAGGCTCAAAGCGCCTAAAGAGCCTGAATCGAGGCGCAAAGCGCCTGAAGAGCCTGAAGAGAGGCGGAAAAAACGTCGGAGGCTCCTCAAAGGAGTCGCAAATCGCCTGAAGCTCCTGAAAACAGGCTCGGAGTGCCTGAAGCGCCTGAAACGAGGCGAAAAGCGCCTGGAGCGCTTGAAGTGCCTGAAACAAGGCTAAAAGCGCCTGAGGCGCCTTGATTGAAATGAGGTGCAAAGCGCTGGAGCGCCTGAAACGATGCGCAAGGCTTCTGAAGCGCCTCAGATGAGGCGCAAAGCGCCTGAAAGCCTGAAGCGCCGAATGAAACGAGGAGCAAAGCGCCTGAGATGAGGCGCTAAGCGCCTGAAGCTATAAACCAGGATCTTCATCGTATATGGAGTTAGATCCTGATTCTGCGTAAGGTGAAAGACATTCGAGGATTTCTCCTGATAAGGACGGGAGTTGTTGCACAGGCGGCCGTCGCCCTTCTCAGGATAGTCTTAATGCAAGTAATGGCAAGAGCAAGATCGGTTTTTTTTTCCTGGCGGGGACTCAAGATGTCGCACAGGTGGCCTTAGCCCTTGTCAGGTTAGAATCGGTACTGCTAAAAGACCTTCACCTTACGGAAGGAGGCGCTCTCCTACGGTTGCTCATTCTTCTCCCAACTTGATAGACAGGAAATGGAAGATAGATCGGAATTGGTTGGAAGCCAATAAGGGAGCAGGTCTCTCAGTTTATAAAAGACCTTAGCGACCTTTTTTTTATTGAAAATTAGTTCATTACTAATAAGACGATATTAAAATCTTCCTCCTTCTAAAATAATGCAACCAACCATTTACAGAAAGAGTGGCAATCGTTTGCAAATGAAACAAGGTTCGTACGAGCTCATCACTGATTAGAGGCTCTTCCAGATAATAGAGGCGTAGAATACGGCCTTATCTCCAAGAGAATAAAAATTTGAGGGATTCTCTTCGATCCGAGAGTTTTCATTGCGATCTCTTTCGACTAATGCTAATTCGTGTTATTGACGAAAAGAACGGAGAGGGCAAAATTTCCATTCTCTCTCCGCATCGGAGAGGAAAGAAATGTAGAAGGAAGACTTGCTGCATACGACTGCTGAATGACAAGTCATATACGCATACATAGTTGCCTTTGTGGTTCGCTACGAAATTATCTATCCTTACAGGATTTTCCTGGTAAGGAACTTCGCTTAAAAAGTTTGTTACGACAATACCTACTCAGCTTCGGTATTTAACAAAGGTTGTTTGGCTTAAATTGGCATTATTGAGAGCTTCCTTAGGCTCGGAATAATTTTATTATATTTCCTTCATTAAAATGAAGTAACTGGCAACTCACGATGAATGCAGCCAGGCAGCGAGCGAGACGGCCGGGCTGTCATTGTAAGCGTAAGGCCAAATACAGTACCATCCAGGTCTCGGTCATTACCAGTTGGTTGCATCTCTCTCTCAACGGGATCGAATGGTAACCGTATATTCCCCCTACAATCATGGACTTAGTCTCGAATGGAGGGGATAGTTAAGCTAACATAAATAAAATTATTGTCTGCCTTTTGCTAAGAAGCTTTCAATAAAAAAGATATTATAACCTTTCAATGCTGTTTACCGTAGGGAACATTATTAAAGGATTCTAACACAGCAGAACATTATATTATATAATGCTCTCATGCTTACGAAAGCATGGCTTATTAGAATACATGCTTAGTGAGAAGATGGATGTAGTAGAGAATTCACTTTAAGACTACGGTAGGGTCAAGTCTTTCGAGAAAACGCACACAACCTTTTTAGAATCAGATATTGCTCCAAGAGAAGATGGATTAGTGGAATGGGAAAACATTCTCTTCGTGCAGAAATGGTTTCCCTGAATAGAATATACTACGTATATAAGAGTTTTTTCCTACTAAAAACGGAATTAACATGTGTAAGGATGTCGGGTACCATAAAGGCACAGATGTTCTGGTACATAACATAAAGAGTATTAGAAGAAAGCGCGGCCGGTCTGAAGCGCCAACCTGGCACAATGAGCCAAGAGCACCAGCCAAGTATTTTCTCGTTTTAGCGAGTTATTAACATAAGAGTCCAGTAGCCTCTCAGACAGCACGCTCGGTAACGGCAAAAGATTCGTTCCTGATTTCGTTAACCATTTAATCACTTGGCATCCAATTCACGACTCTCTCATATCGCAAAGAGCATTGAGAATCTCTTTTTTCGCTCCTGTTCGCGTTAACAAAGAGAACCTATTGGAAAAAGAGGTTCGATGCAAGATTTTGCATGTCCGTGAGAACCTTCTCGATCAACGATAAATAACTGTTATCATATGTCTTAACATTTATTGCAAAGAGTTGTGAGAACTACGGAAAGTCTTCTTCATAGATCTCTTAGCAAGGTAGAAGACGAAAGGCAGGTTCTTATAGAATGCTTCCTTTTCCTCGAACCAAGAGAGGTAGCAATATACGCCATCTTTATTTTATAGAAAGGGGAATATACTATAGTCTTTTTGTTTTTTTCCCCTAAATATAAATATATAAATTCTTTACAGAATTTAAGATAAAAGGCGTCAAAGAAAGAGAGGATAATAACTTTATGCCTCATTTTGGCTTTAGAGAGGTTGGATTCACAGAGGTCACGTTCTTCTCACAGCCATGTTTTTGGAAGTCTTTTCCAAGAGAGTCTGGATATTCTATCAGCATCTATTATTAAATGGACCTTTTTCAAGGTAGATTTTTCAAGGTAGATGACAATAGTCATGGCTAGACATAGAATTGCTGCAGATCGTGCTAGAGGGAATGAGGAAACTGTCCTCTTCCGATACCTCTGTGAACCACATAGCGGGTTTTTCTTCCCTTTCAGAGGGAAGAATCACCTTTGTATATCTTGCTATCAAAGAACGCAGTAAAGGCTATACATCTGTATACAAAGGGAATTGGAGCTAGCAGAGGATTAAGATCTTCGGGATCTTATACGATATATACCTTAATATGACGAGTAGGATATCATGTACTTCTAATGGGATTTTTTTTTTGTGGCCACAGATTCCATGTCCGACAAGATGGAACTGCTCCTCATCAAACTTCTTTGAGAAATTTTTATGAGGGAATTCTTTGTTTCTCTGGGTCCTAAACGACCAGAGACAAGTGAATTTTTTGAGCATTGGAATCTCGCATCAGATTCTATGGAGACTAGACAATGGGTTCTTGCCAGCATAGTATGTCTAGCAAAAGAACTGCCAAACCCCTATCCTGATTCATGTTTCAGATAGAGGTTTCGTTGTCCAGGCAGAGTACTTACGTTTTCATCTACAGTAGAATGGTTCTTAAACAGCTTTCAGAACGGCCGTTTGCCTACAGAGTCTTTGTATGCGATGACGGCTCGAAATGCTTCCAGAAGGTGTTCAGAGGGATACAATAAAGAGCTAGAAATCAGGAGTACTCCCAATTTCAGCTCGGAGTCTCTTCGACTTCCAGGCTTCTTCCTTCCTTCGGGCAAGGATAGGGAAGATTCTGCAACGAGACACCCCTTCAAACATGTAAGAAGAGATCTCGTGAGCACGGAAGTATTCAAGAAGGACCCTCCTCGGAGGAAGACTCTTATCTCTTGTACGGTTAAATATCCTATGGTCTACTGGATGTAGCTGATTACAATCACCTCCCCTTACCGGAGAGACCAAAAGCTCAAAGTGAAAGAATTTCTTCCACCCTTCTCCAGTTCTCCTGATAAAACGATTGTGGATGTTAAGGACTTTCGGACAATGTAGCGCCAATCAGGCGCCAAAATACCAGAAACAGGCGTAAAGACGCCAGAGGAAGACAGTCCAAATAAACACTGTCATTGTCTGATGAGGAGAGGAGCGTGCCTTCAGCCTGGCGCAGATACGCTAGAGGCAAATAAATCGGAAAAAGTGTCCGATGTGGGCATCGCCAGTTTCCTCGAGACTCTTTAACAAGCTCGAAGCTCCAGCAAGTGGGGAGAAGTCAGCCAGGCGCCAGGCGCGAGGCTCCAGGCAGGCGCAAGGCGCTAGCCAGGCGCCAGGCGCCAGGCAAGCAACATGCGCCAGCCAAGCGCGAGGCGTCAGACAGGCGCGAGGCGCCAGCCAGGCACAAGCCAGGCTCTAGGCTTCATCCAGAAGAGATCAATTTCAAAGAAAAGCCCTGGTCTTCTTGGAACAGTGTGATCTCTAAAGCACTTCTTAAGTAACTTGATGATTCCTTCAAACAGCTGTGAATTAAAAGCGCTTGAAGTGCGAGCTTTTAACAATTCTTGTTCTTTCCATAACAATATGTCGGTGAGAGACATATTAGCTGTAATTTACGGGAGATGCAACTCTGTGTTGTCTTCTCTTTGCACGAAGGAGGTCAAGTTGACCTATGAGAGATCCTTCTCTCTTGGTTACGTGTCTACGGATACGTTGCTGGGATAGGGAGCCGACACTGATCCTTAAACTAGTGAGTTAAAAAATTTTATTTTTAACATAAGTATACTATTTTCTTTGGGTTATTTGAAATGAGTTTGGGGATAGCTCTTTTCAAATTAAGCACTAACCCTCGTGTTAGGATCAGGTGATCGGGATCGGTGTTGTGCTCCTTAATTATGCCAGTAGGCATAGGTGTTTTGTCATGTAAGTGGATAGGACCCCTTTGACAAATAACCATAGATTCTGTCAAGTAAGTGGGGATAAAGACCCCATTGACAGATCTACAAGAACGCTTAGCCATAGGTCACATCCTCGCTGAGGCTCTTGAGACGAAGCAGACTCCTAGCAATAGCTAGGAGGTCAACCCTTCGTCTAAACACATAGGAACCAAGGTTTATTTATTTATTACCTACAACGTATGTTGTTTACCTGTCTAATCAGTAATTAGCTGTCTCTTACCCACCGCCAAAGTGCCAATCAGCTAAGTATATATCTGACAGGGAAAGTTGAATGTATGAAAATGATATTGTTATTATACAATAAAGTTCATACATACTTACCTGGCAGATATATACGATTGAATGGCCACCCAGCCTCCCCTCAGGAGACAGGTGAAAGGAAGAGAAAAATCTGTCCTTAGAAGGTAATAGTTCCTATTCCTGCCACCCAGCGGCAGGCCGGTAGATCACCTGACCTACCTACCTGTAGCGTGTGCCGCGAAATTCGAATTTCTATCGGGGACGACGGAGTCTATAGCTAAGTATATATCTGCCAGGTAAGTATGTATGAAACTTTATTGTACAATAACAATATCATAGTTATTAATTTTCAATTAAATTGAAATATGTAATTTATTACTTTAAAATTAAATTACAATTACCCAAGCTTGTAAAAACAGCACTGTTGTAAGGAGGCGTGGCTCCAGATTCAACCATATCACTTGGTCTCGGCTAATGTTTTGTTCCTAGTTACCATAATGAGTATCTGGATACTTAACTTCTGAAACAGTCATGCTGTTCGTCTTACGATGTAATTTAAGGCCAAAATTTGACTAATACGTCTCATTGGAAGCTAGTTTTTCTCTCAGCTTAGATGCGTAAATTTAGCGATTCCGTTCGTTTTTCACACTTCTTCATAGGTATTACGAACCTTACACTTGATTAATCTTTATCGGTGTGAAACAACAGTAAACGAGCTATTTCATGCTATTACTTTCTTTTACCACGGCTGCGTTTGAATTCATACAAAAGCTTGGGACCTCTATCTAGGTTGCTGATACACGTAATTTGCCATATCAGCTTCAGCTACATTTATAACATGAATACAGTAATTACCGTCGCACGCAGATGAATACAATAAACAGACGTTGTTATCGGATTCGATTACTTTCGCACGCCGATCAATACAATAGTGATGTTGCTATAGGATTCGATCGTATATTAGCAAACAAGTCTCGTTCGGTTGTTCATAGCTGTACACAGTTATAAGAGTATATTATCATTAATACCTTTTAACTTGGAAGAGGGTGCAAATTTATGGAGGTGGAGATGTTAGACGGCTGTAATTCTCTCTCTCTCTCTCTCTCTCTCTCTCTCTCTCTCTCTCTCTCTCTCTCTCTCTCTCTCTCTCTCTCTCTCTCTCTCTCTCTCTCTCTCTTACTTTCCTGATTTCATTTTTTTTCTCTACTCATGCTGTTTTTCCACCCTCTCCTAACAATTGACTCATTGTGCAACAGAGGCGTTTTTCTTCCTGTTACACCTTTTCAAACTTTTTTCCGTCAATTTCCCTTCAGCGCTGAATGACCTCATAGTTCCCAATATTCGGCCTTTGGCCTAAATTCTATTTTAAACCCTACAATCTCGCTGTCTGATGCACGATGCTGCCTACGCCAGCTGCGCGAGAGATATAGGAAGACTTATTTGCAATGTAGTTCCGATTTTAAATACTAACCCCATCGTAAAATCGAATTAACGCAAGTCAATTACGGTAGCTTCAATACGGACTGTATTCACGACCACGTCTTGAATAATTTCCTGATTTTCTAATGTTTCTCAGATTATCATGGGGAACAGAGTCGGTCTAGTTTTCTCTCGCCCAGTTTTTCTGTTAAAACTTCTAATGTCTTTACACAACCTTCTTCAGCTGCTCATTCTTAGGATATCGCTTCGGAGTCTTCTCGCTCATCCTGTTTTTATTTACCAATATCACAGTAGAGCCAGTTTCATTGATTCATCCTGAAATTTGGAGATGATTTCTCTCTCTCTCTCTCTCTCTCTCTCTCTCTCTCTCTCTCTCTCTCTTCTCTCTCTCTCTCTCCGGGTTAAAGGAAATAATTTGGGGGAGGGGGCGCCTTCGTAGCACCTTCCACGGGTCCTGTAGTTCTCAGGCTGCTGATGTTGATGCTTCAAGGCGGTTCCGCAACTCTGTATTTTCATCTTTACTTGTTTTGAGAAGTAATGTGTCCTCCGTAGTTCTTGAGGAGGCTACGGCAGTTGGAGATTCACCTGCGCCATCGTTGACTGTATCGATACCGGTTGTCACCACCCACTCCTTTCTTATGGTAGTTAGTAATCTTCCTTCTTCGTTCCCATTTATATACCTTAGGAGTGTGAGACGTAACGTGCTTACCGCGGTAATTGCTGGGGGGGCTACGGCCGTTCGCAGTTGTCTGCATCGTAATTAGCACCTTTTGTGCCCTCGGCCCCCTTTCTTAGGGTAGCTGGTAATTCCTTCTGCGGCTCCCATTGGTTCCGCAGTTCGTAACCCATTATTAAAGCACTGTACCGCACAGTTGGTTCTCCACCTGCACAATGTCGGCGCTAGGTGTTCCTGTGGGTTACTCGTAGTGACTGTTCTCTCTCCTTATTTTCTCAACTTTTTCCTGCTGCTTTTCTGTTCCGTCTTTATGGGGTTTTCAAGGCGGGTTCGACCTTGATTCCGTGTCTGGGAGTACTTCTTTCCCTCACTTGCTCCGGACTCCAGTCTAGGTTTAGCACGTATTGGTAAAGGGGGTTAGTTGGATCGCGTTTTGCGACTTCTTCGCTCTTTGTGGGTGTTGCTTGCCTATTGTAGTCGTCCTGGTCTCGTGTCATAGTCAATGGTGAGTGCGGAGTTTCGCAGTAAATTGAGACTGGTTCAAGGTTAGGTCATCTCCTTGGTTGGTACATGTTTGGCGCAACAGTATGGGAGTGACTCGCATGTGTGGTCGTTCATCGCCAAGGTATATTCGGCTCAGGCGTAACGTTATCGTCACTGGGTAGTGAGGGTATCCGCAGTCGAGTGACTAACTCTTACAGGTTTTGCGGAACTGGTGATAGACCGTTCGCTCTTGTGATTGGGTGGACAACGGTCGGACAGCAGGGGTTACATCATGATGTCTGGGGGGAGTGCGGGTTGCGCAGTCGAGTACGACTTGCACAGGAGTTTTTATCATCTTCTTGTTGGTATATCGTTGCGCAATCGGATCGGTAGGCTCAGATATGATGGGATCTTATGTCGTTTGGTATCGAGCAGCCAGGCGTAGTAAGTTCCGGGTTCTTGGGTGCTGCTCTTGTCGGGGCTCGGCTTTTCTCCTTATTTTTTCCTGTTCCGGTGTTACCGGACAGGTCTGACAGAGGATAGATACCTTTGAAGAGAGACTCGTTTGCTACTTGTGGGTTTTTTTTGTTTCTCCGGCGAAGGAAGTGAGTATAACGGATTGTGGACTTTGTCCATTCTATCTTTCCGCATTCCAGACTCCGGAGGGATCTCAGTTAATTCAAGTTATGTTTGATATGTTGTATTCAACCAGACCAGCAGTCTCTCAAACATCAAGTAGGGTAGTCTGGTTTCGGGGAGTCGGGCAGTTTTTGGGGAATGACTTAAGCTAGCATCATTTTTCTGTATGAGGTAGAGGGTAACTCCTCTGCCGGAGTCCGACTTCCGGTTTACGAGTCAGTTGAGGTTTTTCTCTATTGGGTTCCTTCATTGATTCGTGTGGTAAGGGTTACGGATCACGAGGCTCGTATTTGGAGGACACCTTTCACAGCCACTCTGTGTGGATGTGGTGAGAGTTGATGGTTGTTTCTCTGAGCCTGGACTGTTTGATAACCTCTTCACTTTGGTTTCGATGGGGTTTGCATACCAGGCTAACATTTCTGAGGGTTATGCTATGTTTTTGGCAAGGAGAGGAGGGACTATTGTTAAATCATTGCCTATCCGGACACTCATAAGAATGGACTCTTAGTCAATCCAAGGGCGCAAGTATGCGGAGGGCTACCCTTTGGCTTCCAGAGGAATGTTTCGCTGTCGGCGATTGTGTAGGTGTTTTTTTTTTTTTTTCTTGAGTTGTGGTTTTTCACAACACCGTACCTTAAGGAATTTCAGTTTCTTCAGAGAGGTTACTCTCGGGGTCCTGTCGTTGCGGTAACTCAGTTTGATGTTGGCTTGGTAGAGTTAGGGTGTTAGAAGTTTAGGTAAGCAGTGATAGTCGAAATGAACTTTATGGTGTTAGAAGTTTAGGGGGGCAGTGATAGTCTAATGAACTCTAGTGTTTCTGTTGGACAAGCTTAGACAGAGTGTTTTGTCCCTTAGGCCCTTGAGGTTAGGCAGATCCCGATGGTCATGTTGGAATAACTACTTCTTCAGCACAAGTCATCTACATCAGTGAGCAGTAGAGAACTGAAGGTCCTGCACACTCAACTTCTCCTCCATACATGAGAGGCTATAGCCACATGGGAGGTTCACCATTTCCCCTTCATACATGAGAGGTATAGAATACCACATGGGAGGTTCTTCAGACTCAGGCGGTACCTAGGACTCGACACCGACGGTATGATACTTCCTATGCAAGCATCCTCAGTTACTGAGCTGGACAACCAGGTGAGGAGATTTTTTTTTTTTGCCTCCATGAATAAGAAGTATAGCTTATCACATGGGAGGTACTTCTGACTCAGATAGTACGTTAGACTCAACACTGACTTTGAAGTACTTTATTTGCAAACATCCACACCTCCGAGTTTAGATAACTAGGTGAGGATACATGCTTTTATACATGCTAGGTTGCTTATGAGTTACCTGCGTATGTTCCGTGGACAGGTCGGGCTGAATGAGATTGACCCCGCCTCCGACTAAATGTTGTTAATCGGGCTAATTCAGGTGTTCAGGGAGTGTATTGCAATATGAAGTTTTCATAATAAAACTAATATTGTAATACTTACCTGAACACCTGAATGATTCCCACCCTCCTCCCCACTTCAATTTGATAGTGAATGATTCAATTGAGGTATGAGGAGACAGGCCACTGGTGGCAGGTATTTGCGGCAGCGTTGCCAACGGTAACACAGGTAACTCATTTGACTAGATTTTACCTGCAGCGTTGGTAACACTGACAGTTAAAATTACCCACTTAGTGGGTAAATATGTGGGGATATAGTTCGGGCTGGTCAGTGACCAGGGCTAATTCAGGTGTTCAGGTAAGTATTACAATATTAGTTTTATTATGAAAACTTCATTTTTATGATAGTATGTCAGTTATAACTGCAATTTTGCAAAGAAAAGTACAAAGACAATTTAGAAAAAACGTGTATGATCCAAAAAATTTAATGCATCTTCAATCTCAGTAAATTTACATTCAGTAATACCCCGAAGTTACGCAATTTGAGTTGTATGAATTCGCAATAGCACATAATTTTTATTGGAACCTAACTAATCATCATACGCGAGTTCTTCACAATAGCTTGAACATTTGTGAAACCTCTAGAAACACTACAAAACCCTGCAAGTGTTTTTGCTTAATGTATTATGTAAATTTTTAAGTTTTAAAGCTTTTCTGTATAAAATCTTTATTAATAAAAATGTCAGCGCCTCAGCAGCGTGGTTGGTAAGGTATTAGTGTTCCACCTCAGTGGTCGCGGGTTCGATTCTCGGCCATTCCATTGAGGAGTGAGAGATGTGTATTTCTGGTGATAGAAGTTCACTCTTGACATGGTTCGGAAGTCACGTAAAGCCGTTGGTCCCGTTGCTGAATAACCACTGGTTCCATGCAACTTAAAAGCACCATACAAACAAACAATTTATTAAAAATGTATTATTTTTATTTTTGTATATGCATAAATATGATACAAAGGTAATTACAGCACCTACATTTAGTGCATATACATAGTTTTATAAGATGCAATACCCATTCACAAAGTTATTGCACTTTTCAAAGATGACATCCCTTCAGAAACTTTGTTTAATTTCTGAAGTACGTACTAGTATACGTACTACAATTAGTTTAAGTTTTCATGCTTTTAAGTGTAAAATCAGTATGGAGATTCTGTGTATGCTATTTATATTTTTGAAAATATATACAAAGGCAGTCCATAATTCAGTGTTTGTCACTATATAAGACCTTCATGATCAACTAGTAAAACTGTTTTAACCTCGGAGAAAAATGCTGTTACTTAATTACACCTCATACAGTTAGTGTACTTTTAGAAAATGTGATCCCAATAGCACTTTTTAAAAATGATACCCCTCCAGAGTTTTACCTCACATGATGTACGTATTTCTCTCTCTCTGTCTCTCTCTCTCTCTCTCTCTCTCTCTCTCTCTCTCTCTCTCTCTCTCTCTCTCTCTCTCTCTCTCTCTCTCTCTCTCTCTCTCTCTCTCATAGTTAGCCTCCCATTAGTACATGATTTTAAATTGATTGAATTTTACCTTCACCCTCTGCAAACATTACGTATGTCCATACATGTTTTTTTTATGTCGTTGAATTTTGTTGTACCTTCGTTATGACGGACTAATGAAGTTTACCTTGTGACTCAAAGAAAACCTTTTTTTACTCTGATTGAAAAAGAAAATGACATCCTGTGAATTAAGGATAACATTAGTATACATACAAAATTGGATATGTATGTACGTAGTAGTTACTGTAACTGTTTTTATGACAACCAGTTATTTCTTATTTTAAGGGTAATGTATTAAACTAACTTTTAAATCAAATTTTAGTAACTTAAATTTGATTTAAAAGTTAGCTTGATACTTAGGGAGCATGATTAGGGTCATATTTAGTGTTCAAACTCTAGAAGCAAGCATTTATTAGCATTTTTAAAGACTGTGCCAAACTTAAGCGGAACTTCCCCTTACGTGAGGGGGTCTGGAACCTATACTCAAATTGTTACCGATTTTAGTTCTTATCTGTTAGGATATTGTGTGAGCTGTAATTATATACAAAAAAAAAAATTATTAGAAAAATCATGTATAACTTGGTAAAATGTACAATTGTCTTGTAAGAGGGCCCTCAGGGGGTTGTAAGTTGTCATTTTCAACTTCTCGTGAAAGGAAGGGAGAATTTTTTTCTTACACCGTGTACATTTGCATATCATCCTCTTTCCATTGATGTGTTTTTTCTTAAATTGGCCAACCTCAAAGTTTGCCTGTTCTGGGGTGCTGCATATGTTTATTTTATGCTGACTCTTAAGGGTTAAAGCTACTGTTTGTTTCAAAACAGACCCATTATTTTATGCAGTGGTAATTGTCTACTGGCATGTCCCAGAAGAAGAGAGCCCTTTTTTATTTTTCAGTGTGTGGTCATTTTCTGTCTGTTACATGGAACATGCTACCTTGTTTCATAGAAAATATTGGCTTGAAATTTATTAGAATCATTTCATGCACAGACTTGTCCCCAGACATGTTGAAAGGGAGGAGTGTCAAATGAAATAAATTTGAATTGGATTGTTTCGTTTGAATTGTCTATGGACCCCTCCCCTTCGAGTGAACAGCTGGTAGGAGTGTGCTTTTCCCTATTAGATTTTGTCATCGGCCAGCTAGGACATATTGGAGAATGTTAACATTTTCATTGCTGTTCTGTGTGGTTTGATATTAATTTGGTTGTGTTTTTTTATGAAGCATGGATATTCTGGAAGATAACAAAACATAGGATATATAAAGTAAGAGAGTGTAACATCCATCTTTATCCTTTAGCCTATGACAGTCTTGATATCTGGATAATGTAGGAACAAGGATTGTTCTCTCAACAGCCACTTCAATCATTGTGCTAATTGATCAGATGTTATGAATATTTGAAGTATGAAAAGGGTTAAGAAGCTGACATGGGTACGAAAGACTGCAAAGGGATTCCCCTACAGCTTGGATAAGAAGTAATGATGGTAGAATGAGCTTTTTTTGCTTTTGCGATCTGCCATATCAAAGTAGCTCTTCTCCCCCTCTGGTGTACCTTGTAATCCTCCTCCCTCTAGCTGTTTTTCTTCACCACTTAAAGCTCCATGTATCATTCAAGATATAATATTTGGTAAATTAGTGGCTAATGTAGCAAGTCTTAGGACTACACTAAAATTTTTTTTGGAATTTACCACCACTACATATGCTTTATTACCAACCTAAACTGGTAAATGTTTGTTTTTGAGTTTCCCTATTGCTGCAGAAGATGAGCCACTGCACTCCCTTTTAGCCATACCATAGCCATAGCCATGGCCCTGATGCTCCCATCACTTTTAGAGGTAAGGTAGTACCCAGTTAATCAGGGACTGCCTGTACTGTGAAACTGGGTATGTTGAGGAGAAGAATGTGCCTGCTGTCACCTTTCCCTGGCCTGCCTGGAACAAGTCGCACATGGGGGAAGCACTAAATTGCCAAAGGATGCATGCTGTAAGCTCAAATAGTGGCTAGTTGCAGATCAGCATGCTTGTTATAGACCTATTTCTGTCTCCTAGACCTTCAAGGAGGCTGCAGACTCCTAGACTCCTAGCGATCCCTGTCCAGTATCCTATTCTGGTTCTCTTGATTATTTTTCTCCCACATTTGCTGAGAGCTCCCCAAAGGGTGCATCAATGACATCTCTCAAAGCACTCTTCTTGTGCCAGAATCTCGGTCTCCTGGACATCCTGGGTCAGTACATCAAAGCCAAAGAAGAGTTCTTTCCAAATTTCAGGCAGGTGATCAAGATGTGATTCATGTAGTCATTTAGTAACTCCCCATAAAACCTATAACCCTGTTAGAGGGGAGTTGTATACAGTAAAGCCCTTTGTGATTTTAATGTAAATGAGATCTTAGAAAGATAGCTTAAAGATATATGGTAATTGTGAAGAAATTGAAAGGCACAAATAATGCCATTAAACTAACTTTCAATTCTGCATATCTCCCAGACTGTAAAGATCGGCAGTATTAACCATAAGTGCTTTGAGTATGGTCATGTCATGTGAGTGCAAACTGTAATAATGATGGCAGATGTTATGTTTGTTCTGGCATGCATGATATGAATATTGAACGCAAGAAAAGTCACTACTGAATTAACTGTTGAGGTGCTCATTCTCCCAACTGGAGATAGTATCCTCTTATATAAATTTAATCAGGGCATACTTGAAATGGCAGAAAATGAACACAAGTTTTTGGTGCTTCCTTACAACATCTATGGAGGGCTGACCCTCTGCAGACTTCTTCATGTGTCTCTTAGAAAACTGCTGCTCTAAATGCTCCCATGACTTCCCGTTTATAGAAGATCAGCCCCAACACAGCTAAGAAAAATTTAGATGTGACTTTTAAGCTCTTTAAAGCATAAAGATATCAGACTTATGTGTGTTGAGGGCAATGAGATGGAGGCATCAAGTAGATTTATAACACTTGATTCCTTTGCATACTCCTTTATCGAACCCACATCCATTAAATTGCTTTTTCTGGGTCTTTTCAAAATTTAAATTCTAGTATTCTCAAAGATTTTGCAGATGAAACCCCCAGTTTCAAAACATATGCATCTGTGGATGATGCTGCAAGCATCTGTCATGGAGGATTGTTGCATTTGCAAGGGAAAACAGTGTACGTACTAGTGGTCAATTAAGTAAAAATAGTCCTCAGCCTAAAGTAGAAAAGACTGGGAATTTGAATATTATTAAATCTCAGTAATAAATTTCAGTGTTGACATTTTGCAATGGACCTGTATAGGTCTTTGAACTTGAGCAGAGGGGCTAAAATTTTTATTGAATGAGTATAATCCAGTCATTGTGTGCCTCCACAGCTGTTATTATGTATTACTTGGCCACAAGTAATACATATACATATACTATTGGCACTCCTCATAAAGGCACCAGGAGTTATTCCTCCATCTGTGTCAGCCGTACCTACTGAGGTACAGTACTAGTACCAGTCTTTGGGGTCACTGTGTCTTTGCAGGTGGAGACTATCTAGTAGCTACTATGAGAGAGAGAGGCCTTTCTCACAGGACTGCAGACAAGTGCCATAATACCGCATCACTGATAACCAAGCCCGCCAATATCCGTAGACTGCCTGAAGGATGTCCCCAGTAAATGGAGTTGGGGGGGAATCCGTTCTCGGCGGGGTGCTGATAGGCAAAAACCACCATTAACCAAAACCCTGCAATTTATGGCGCCAATATCTGGGTAATGGTGCCGATAACCAGTTAATAGTGCCTGTTAGTTATTTTATTGGGCCATATTATGGTGCCGGTAACCAGAATTGTTTTATGGCATTAGACAAGTGCCATTAACAGAGTACGCCAATAACCACGGACTGCCTGTATTTGGCACCAAAGTGCTCTTCCAGCTTTCAAAAGTGCTCATCGTCTTCTAAGTGCCCATCTGCCTCTCCCGAGTGCTCGTCGCCACCTCCCGTCTGGTTGCTGCCAGCTGTCAGGCTCCCTGCATCACCTTTTTAGTTTGCTACATATGTTTCATCTGCACCCATGGTGCATGATCCTTCATTGGAGCCCATTTAATGCCAACTTGGTAACATTTCGTACCTTTTGCAGAAGCCTCCTCCAGTGGCACAGGAACACTGTCCCATGGCTTATGCAGCTCTCCTCAAGTATTTTCTGTTCAGATTTCCTATGTCTTTCACTCCAGTGGCCCCAACTTCTGCATCAGTCTTTATGTTGAGGAACCAGCCTGTCGAGTCTTCCAGGCTTCCCAAGATGGTCCCCTCCTTGTCAAAGAAGGCTTTGACCAAGATAGAAGGTTGGCTCTTGGACAAGAGGGAACTTGACATGGCTGTCTTCTGTGCCCCTCCCTCTCTCCTTTCTCTTAGGAGGTACCTTTTGTATGCTGATGGAGAATTTCCTTCTTTGAGAACTGCTACCTCCTCCTGGGGGGACTTCTCCACCCTGATTGATTCCTCTCGCAGATCAGCTTTTGCATCTGCCAAGATTTGTTAATATCACGGAACTTGACCATCTAGTGAGAAATATTTTTAAGGTCTCTGAAGTGTTCAGCTTTTTAAACCGGACTGGAGGAGCCCTTGCTAAGAAGATCGAAAACTTGTTTTCTTGCAGGGATGGATCCCTGGAACTGGTGACTTTGTTTTCTCTGGGGGTGTTGAAGAAAAGGGAACTGTGGTGTTCCTTCACCACCAAAGGGGTCACTTCCACCCACAGATCTGCTCTCCCATTCTCACCTCTGGGTCGATTTCAACTTTGTCCATTGGCTACAGTGGAGGAGATAGCCTCAGATCTCCAGAAAAAATCCACACAAGATCTCCTGCCTCAGTCAGCCAAGTGTCCCAAGGAGTCAGTCTTGTTTGGTACTAGGGAAGTTTCCTCTCTTCAACAGGAGCCCTTTCAGGACAGTAGAGTAATATTCCAGTCTCACCCGCACTCAAACTTATGCTCAGTCAGGCCAGTCAAGAAGACCTCCACTAAACTTTCCTCTTGCAAGCAAGGGTCCAGTCCTCTGTGTATCAGTGGGAGCCAGATGACTCCATTTTTGGGAGAAATGGAAGTCTGAGGCATGGAACGTTGGGTTTTGAAGGTTCTAAGAGAGGGCTGCTCCATTCCATTCACGGAGAAGCCTCCCTTAGTTTTGATGCCATTGCATTGACAGCTTACTATGTAGGCTCAGATAGGTATTCAGCCCTGTTGGAAGAGGTCTCTTCCCTTCTCAGGAACAAAGCTGTAGAGGTGGTTGAGGATGTGAGCACAGGGTTTTTACATCTGGTTGTGGTCCCAAAGTCATAGGGGGTTGGAGCACGGCCACCTATAGAGGAGGCCCTCTCCATGAATTATGATGTAGGCAAGATGGATGTCTATGGTATGGCCACTACCTGGCTTAGACCTTAGCTGCGCTTATCACTACTGTTTGTTTCCCATCAGGTAGAGAGAATCTCTGCTTACTCTCACTTTCTCTTCTGCATTTACTTGTTTTTAGTTAAAAGCTTGAAGTTATCAAAACCTAGGGTAAACAGAATAGGTAAATAATACAGGTTTCTATATTAAAATATGATTTTATTCAGTACAAAAAGGTAAAAGAAAATAAACAAACATTATTGTAGTATTTTTACAGAATATAACAACAGTAAGATTAAGCATGAACAAACAATAACAATAAGTTACATATGAAGAAACATCAACTGGGAAATATTAGTTCTTATCATTAGTGAAAGTTTGAAGTTTTCATTTTTTTTACCAGCACTTTTACCACAAGCCAATGAATTATGAAGTTTTCATTTTTTACCTGCACTTTTACCACAAGCCAGTGAATCATTTTCTTTCCGACAAAAATTGTTCAAGAGTGAATTTGTAGAAGACCACAAAAGCATTTTTTCGATTCTTTCCATGTTATGAGCTGCATCACGACATTAATTGGAAATTGGACATCATTATCAGCAAGAGTTTTCATAACGAGTGCCAGTGCCATATTTCATTGATTCTTTGCTCTTAAGAAAGTTTTCATTTTAGTAATTTTACTTACAATTATGTAACTATGCATGTTAATATTTACTGTAATTTCACTTAGATGTAAAAGGGAACCTCTGCTGACACGATTAATATAATTTAGTATGGGAAAATTTTTCATCGTTTGAATGAGTCGTAAGTTCCTTGCAAAATGAACATTTTATTTTCTTGTCAACAGAGTAACAACAATAACCAGCTAAATGTATTATGACTGGAATCACTTCTCTTTACATTCGTCAAAATCTTTCTTGCCAATACGTATTCAAATCAAATCATCTAGATTAACATGCTCAGTGTGACTCATTTCCTCCCACTTACTTTCCTCAAATTCTGTTATCTAAGAATTGGCATCATTCTGAGTTTTTTCTTAGAGTCAAAAACTTGCCGTACTGATATATTATAATTTCCACCTGAGAGCTAACAGTATTTACTAAACCTTTCTTTGTTCATACACGAACAAACCTTTGGTCTTAACAATAGGATCATTTCTAGTGCCTAGCTGGATCCGGTTAAAAAGCAGATGAAAGCAAGGAATCTTGTGATAAATGGCACACATACGTAGATCAGGTGAAGAATGGTCAAGGACCACTCACCTACGCCACCGCGTCAGTCTTTTCTTTAACCGCCTGGGCGAGAGTCGTGGTTAACCTCTCTCGGCCTTTACCCGGTTCATTGCCTGTTTCGCTTGTGTTTATTGTGTGTGTATTTGTGTGGCTTATATTATACCTTCCTCTGCTCCTTCTCAGCCTCATCAACGTGTGTGCCCCAGAATTCCAGGTTTTCCGTGTTCTCGTTTTTTGGCTTCGGCAGCGACCGATCCCTACATCACGTGTAGCAGGTGCCGTTCTAATTTTTGTACTATAATGAATCCTTGCATGGAATGCCAGGCATTGCCTAAAGAGCAGTGGAAGTAGTTTTATAGAAAGAGAGAGCATCGGAGGGTTTCGACTCTTCCTTCATGGGAAGGTTTTTCACCTCTTCCTGATGCTTTGTCTCCTGCATTATTCACCCCCCATAGTAGTGTTGTGCCTTTGTCTCCTTCCTTTTCTTCCATTGATTCGTCGCTGGAAGTATTGGGAGGCCCTCAGGCTGATTTTTGTAATGTCGTCCCTTCTTCTTTGGGAGTTAAGTTGATTCTCAGGAAGGGGCGATCTACTGTGATTGGTGTCGTTAACAGGGTTTTTCTCCCCTCGTAACCTCTATTCAGCTAATAGCAGACATTTTAACCTTCCTCAGTGATGAGAAACATTTGTCCTTTTCTGCCATTAGAGGCTACAGGGCAGCCCTGAGTTTGGTGTTTCGCCTTAGAGGTATTGACATCTTCTCGTCCTGGGAACTTATGCTACTTCCACCGTCCTCAGTAATACTGGAACACATATATTTGGTTTTTTATCTGCTTATTCTCATTCCTCTCTCCTCAAGTGCTGCTCTTCACCTCTCCAACCTCCCCTCCAACTCCTCCCTCCCCTCTGATCACAACACAATGTCATCCGCATATAATATGCACCATGGCACTGCTTCTCTAACATCCCTGGTCATTACATCCATCACGATGTTGAAGATGAATGGGCTAAGTGCTGACCCCTGATGTAATCCAACTCCTATCTCAAATCCATCCATCTCTCCAACACTGCTCCTCACTCTAGTATACACATTCCTGTACATCTCCTGAATAATTCTGACATACTTTTCCGGCACCATCTTCTCCCTCAAACATCTCCATATTTCTTGCCTTGGCACTCTGTCATATGCCTTTTCAAGATCTATGAAAACCAGATGCAGGTCTCGTTTTTCTCTAAATTTCTCCATCAGCTGCCTTATGCAAAATATTCCATCCGTTGTGCTGCTTCCCTTCATAAATCCTAACTGTTCCTTCCCTATTCTCACTTCCTCTCTCAGCCTGCTATTTATTATTCTTTCCAAAATCTTCAATGTGTGAGATATTAGTTTTATACCTCTATAATTACTGCATTCCTGGACATCACCTTTACCTTTAAATATAGGTATCACTATGCTTTCATGCCATTCTTCTGGTATCTTTTCTTGTTCGAATATTTTTACCATCAGATCATACAAGATGCCTACCCCTTCCTCTCCTAAGCTTTCCAAACTTTGACTGGGATTAAGTCAGGTCCTGTTGCCTTCCCATTCCTCATTCTTTTTAAGGCTCGTATCACTTCATCCCTAGATATCCCCATTACCATTCCCATGTTTACTTGTCCATCCTCTCTTACAAGTCTTTCATTTTCTTCATTTAGCAGTTGTTCGAAATACTCTTTCCATCTTTTCAGAATGTCCTCTTCCTTTTTTATGACCATACCATTCCTATCTTTGATTTACTTAATATAGGTGATGTCCTTTGTTCTTTTATTTCTTACTTTTGACAGTTTGAGCATCTTACTCAACCCCTCCTTGGTTTCCAGTTCATTATAAACCTCTTCATATGCCCTTGCCTTAGCTTGAGCTACCACCCTTTTTACTTCTTTGTTTCTTTCTCTTAATCTTTCTCTGTCCTCCTCCAGCTGTGACTCTTCAAATCTCTTCTTTGCCTCCCTTTTACCCTTCACCACTTCCCCCACCTCTTCCCCCCACCACCAGCTCTCCTTTTCCTCCCATACTATTCCAGATGTTTCCCCTAGTAGCTCCTTTCCATGTCTTCTAATCACTGATGCATTATGCCTCCACCATTCTCCCACATCTTCAATTCACAGATCAACCTCTCCCAGCACTCTTCTCCTGAACTCTCTCTTATCATTATCCCTCCTTAGCAATTTATACCACTTGATTTTCTTTACCCCATTCGTTTTCTTTTCTCTTTTCATCTTTAAATCCATACAAAGGAGCCTATGTTGGGGGGGCCACGTGGTCACCTGGGATAACTTTAAAATTCCTAACTTCCACCAGCCTTGATCTATTGTAAAGGAGGTACGTAATCTATTTGTGTGCATCCCTCTTCTTTTTGAAGAATGTGTTCACTATTGCCATATCAAAGGACACAGCAAAGTCTACTATACTCTCTCCTTCTGGGTTTCTCTCCCCAATCACTTGTCCTCCATGCACACGTTCAATTACATCTTTTTCATTTCCGACATGTCCATTTAAGTCTGCCCCCACTACTGCCCCCACTACAATCCTCTCCTGCTCTTCCAGTTCTTGCGTTACTTCACTCACTTTGTTCCAAAAATGGCTCTTTTCTTCCTCTGTGCAGCCCACTTGTGGAGCATAAGCACTAATGATGTTCATTGTTTCCCCTCCACAACATATCTTCACTCTCATAATGCGGTCTTTCTTTCTACTCACTTCCGTCACTGCATTCTTCATTTCCCCCGACAACACTACACCAACGCCATTCCTACCCTGCTCATTTGCTCCACTATAGATTAGCTTGTATCCATCCCCCAGTTCTTTGGCTTTATTACCCTTCCATTGAGTTTCCTGCACACACAAAATATCCACTCTCTTTATCCTCCTCAACTCCGCCAACTCTCTTCCTCTTCCTGTCATAGACCCAATATTGAGCTGGCCTATTCTGATCACATTTAGAGCTCGCTTCTTTAGCTGCACCCGCTCATGATGCAGTAGCCCTCGCCTTGTCACAGAGTTAGGGTGATGTGTCTGTGCGTCGTTTACGGAGTACGCCCTAGCACAATTCTCATCAATGTCACGACTCATTTCATTGGTTCTGGCGTGGGTTTTTTACAGTCGGATGCCCTTCCTGACACCAACCCTCCCTATTTATCCGGGCTTGGGACCGGCACCCATTGAGGCTGGCTTGCCTCCACAGGTGGCTAGATTTTTGTATGGCAATGGAGAATGCATTTACGAAATATTTCGTCAAAATTCCTCTTACTTTCATATTTCATACAATCAACTTACCTGTCAGATATATACTTAGCTAAGACTCCGTCGGCCCCGACAGAAATTCAAATTTCGCGCCACTCGCTACAGGTAGGTCAGGTGATCTACCGGCCTGCCCTGGGTGGCAGGACTAGGAACCATTCCCGTTTTCTATCATATTTTCTCTGTCGCCGGTGGTATCAACATTGTTGTCACTACCTCCTGACTGGAATTCGCTTTTCAAGACTTTTGATCAACTTTATTGGATTTTTTGGTGACGTACCTGGATCGTTGTTTTGGCATTCGCTACCGTGGACTGGATTTGGACTTGCTTTTGATTTTTCTGCTAGAATGTCTGATTCAAGTGTTAGTGTGAGAGTGTGTGTGAATGTAGGCTGCAAGGTGAGGATACCGAAGGCTTCGGTTGATCCTCACACTGTATGTCGTAAGTGTAGAGGGTTTGAATGTTCTTTAGCTAACACCTGTAATGAGTGTGAAAGGTTGAATGCTAATGAATGGAAGACTCTAACTTCTTACTTGAAGAAGTTAGAGAGGGATAGAATTAGACGGGCTGCACATAAGGGTGTAAGTACAAGGCCTATTGAGCCTTTTTCTGAGTCTAACTCTCCTGTTATTAATTATTTTGATTCTCCCTCTGTATCTGAACCCTCACAGGCTTTGCATTCAGATTCGGCTTCTGAAATCGCCGATCTGAAGGCTACTCTTCATAAGATGAGGACAAAAATGGCGGCCATGCAAGGTAAGGGAAGTGACAGCAATATGCTTAGTGAAGTGAGTGTTCCCAGTTTTGTGGAGGGGGCGTCTGACCGTCTCTGCGATGCTCCCAGGCCTAGACCTCTTCCAAGCTCACATACCCAGAGGAGAAGGAAAGTCGAAAGCCTTACGGAGGTCGTGGGGAATCCCCAACGGTCAGGCGTCCCTTCAGCAGGCTCTGTTTCGCAACAGACTGCTCAGGACCGCTTCAAAAGGAGCGTCCTACGAGATTGTTTCTCTTCGTCCGGTTCTCCTTCACCGAAACGAGGGTGGAAGGACTCGGATCTATCTAGGCCACTGAAAAGGCACTGGAAGGAACCCGCTTTTGACTCGAGCCCGGAGCGCTTCTCGGAGGAAGCCCCCTCATCTATCAAGAAGGCAAAGATGGTCTCGACGTCTCCACAATCTGAAGTTGAGGATCGTACACCTTCGAGGTCTCCTGCTTCTCCCATTGAAGAGGACGCTGGTGTGGCTTCAAAGAGGATATTATTAGCTGTACAAGAACAGTTAGCCTCTTTAGTTGGAGTTCTTTCGAGAGATCCTCCTCGCAAAAAGGACGCTATGCTTCCTATTAAGAAGTCTCGTCTCCTTTCTCCTGCCAGGCGCGAGACTCCGGCCAGAAGTGAGGCCTCCTCTTCCAGGCGCGAAGCGTCCGCCAGGCTTACGGTACCAGATAGACTAGAAAAGTCTTACAGGTCCGAACAGCTTTCTAGGCACGAACAACCTACCAGATATGAAAATCTATCTAGGCATGAAGAGCCTTCCAGTCGCGAGACGTCTTCCAGGCGCGAAGAGCCTAACAGGCGCAAGGCGCCAGCCAAGCGCGATGCGCCAGACAAGGATCCTGACAGGCGCGAGACACCAGCCAGGTGCGAGACGCCAGCCAGGCGCGAGGAGTCAGCCAGGCGCGAGGCGCCAGCCAGGCGCGAGGCGTCAGCCAGGCGCGAGACGCCAGCCAAGCGCGAGGAGCCAGCCAAGCGAGAAGCGCCAGCCAAGCGCGAGGAGCTAGCCAGGCGTGAGAAGTCAAGCAGGCGCGAGGCACCAAGTAGACTTGAGAGAGAGACTGTTCACTCGATGAGTCCTTCTCCTAGTAGGAGTTTGTCTCCCGCAGAGAGAGAAGTTTGTGATGATCCTCTCGTATTTAAAGCGGATTCTCCTCCCGGTTTGGACGCAGATTCGGAAGACGAGGCTAATGGTAGAGAAGGTTTCTCTAACTATAAAATTTTGACAGCCCTTCTTTTGCAAGAGTATGGAGATTCTTTGACTCCTGCTGCTCCTCCTCCTCCTCGATCGCTATTTTCGAGTGCAATTGTGCCAAAGTCTTCGTCGGTTCTGAAGATGAGATTGACTATCTATGAAGAGAGCTCTACAGTCTCTTGACAAATGGATGTTGACAAAGAAGGAACTTGTCAGAACCACCTTCTGTATGCCTCCAGCCATACTTTCTGGAAAAAGAGGTGTGTGGTACTGAACTGGGGAGAACATGGGCCTTTCTCTCCCAGCCTCGGCTGAAGCTGATTTTTCAACCTTAGTTGATTCCTCGCGTAGACACGCACTGAACGGAGCTCGTGTGACTTGGTCTATTTCTGAGACTGATCATCTCCTCAAGGGACTCTTCCATATTTTGGAAGTCTTTAATTTCCTAGACTGGTCCCTTGGGGTGATGTCAAAGAAAGCCCATGACTCAGAAGGTCTAGACCCCGAAGTCATTCTTAGTATACTGTCATGTATTGACAAGGCAGTACAAGACGGATCGGGAGAAGTCTCCTCCCTCTTTGGAGCGGGACTCCTTAAGAAGAGGATTATATTTAGTGCTTTTCTAACCAAGGCTGTTTCACACTCACAGAGAGCAGCCCTGGTTTTCGCTCCCGTGTCAGACTTTTTGTTTCCTTCTCAGTTAGTGAAGGACATTTCTCGCTCACTGACTGAGAAGGCGACATAAGATCTTCTCCTTCAGACTGCAAGGAAGAAAAGACCGCCTGTTGTGGTTGAGAAGAAAGGACCTACGTCTTCTGTTCAGCCCTTTCGAGGAGGCCCTCCCTCCAGAGCTCCCTCAAAAAGGAGAGGCCCTGAGAGGAGAGGTAGACCTGCTTTCCGTTCCTTTAAGAAAGGGAAATGAGACAGCCAGCCTCCAAACACCAGTAGGTGCCAGGCTACTCGAATTTGCGACGCTCGCCTGGACACTCATAAACTCGGACGCCTCGTCGATGTCAATAATCAGGAAGGGATATCTTTATCCCCTTCCAGGACAGTCCTCCCCTAACGACTATTCCGCGGGAACTGTCAGCCAGATACAGGGACCCTGTACTGAGGGATACTCTTCGTCTGATGGTGGATCAAATGTGGGACAAAAGAGCTATAGAATTAGTACTGGATCAAAACTCTCCGGGGTTTTACAATCGTCTTTTTCTGGTCGCAAAAGCCTCGGGGGGCTGGAGACCAGTACTAGACATCAGCGCTCTAAACAAGTTTGTTCTAAAGGAGAAGTTCTCTATGGAGACTTCGGCCTCAGTCCTTGCGGCTTTACGACAAGGAGATTGGATGGTGTCTCTGGATCTCCAGGACGCTTATTTTCATGTCCCGATTCACCCTTCTTCGAAGAAGTACCTCCGTTTCATGACTGGGGGAAGGATCTTTCAGTTCAGGGCCTTGTGTTTCGGCCTGTCCACAGCTCCTCAGGTCTTCACAAACCTGATGAAGAATGTGGCGAGGTTTCTTCACCTCAAAGGCGTCAACATCTCTCTGTATCTGGATGATTGGCTCATCAGGGCCAGAACAGAGAGACAGTGTTTGGAGGACCTTACTTTGACCCTAAACCTGATAAAGTCGTTGGGACTACTCGTGAACCTCGAGAAGTCACAGCTGATCCCCAGACAGTACTTAGTCTATCTGGGGATTCAGATGGATTCTCGGGGTTTTCGAGTATTTCCTTCGCAAGAGAGAATCGTGAGAGGCTTGGAGAAAGTCTCTCTCTTCTTAGGGAAAGAACGAACTTCGGTGAGGGAATGGTTAAGCCTTCTAGGGACCCTTTCCTCGCTCGAACAGTTCTTTCCTCTAGGAAGACTTCATCTTCGTCCTCTTCAGTTCTTCCTAAGGAGATCATGGAATTGGAAGACGGGACTTCTCTCTGACAGTTTTCTCCTTCCAGTGGAAATGAAACCACACCTGGAATGGTGGTTATCCCCTCTAAAAGAGAACAAGGGAATTTCTCTGGAAGTTCCGAACCCAAGCCGAGTGTTATATTCAGACGCATCGGGTAAGGGTTGGGGAGCAACACTAGGACCGAGAGAAGTGTCAGGCACCTGGAAGGCAGCACAGGTGTCCTGGCACATAAATTGCAAAGAACTGCTAGCAGTACACTTGGCTCTAAAGTTCTTCGAACCATTTGTAACAAACAGTGTGGTCCAAGTGAACGTGGACAACACTACCGCTCTTTCTTACATTCAGAAACAAGGAGGAACACACTCCTTGTTCCTATACGAAATAGCAAGAGATCTGCTACTTTGGACCTCCCAGAGGAACATCTCCCTACTAACGAGATTTGTTCAGGGAACAAGGAACGTCAGGGCAGACAGTCTGAGCAGGAGAAGCCAGGTCCTTCACACGGAATGGACCCTTCACTCAGAAGTGTGTCAGAGTCTTTGGTCTCTTTGGGGCACTCCCCATGTAGACCTATTCGCCACATTCCTTTCCAAAAGGTTGGAAGTCTTTTGCTCAGTGGTGGAAGACCCAAGAGCTCTCAGGGTCGACGCCTTCCTGCTAGATTGGTCGCATGTAGACGTGTACGCTTTTCCCCCTTTCAAAATCCTGGGACAAGTATTGAAAAAGTTTGTAACATCCAACGGAACAAGAATGACCCTGATAGCCCCCTTTTGGCCAGCACAGGATTGGTTCGCAGAGGTGCTGGAGTGGACAGTAGACTTTCCCAGATCCCTTCCAAGAAGGATGGATCTTCTCAGACAACCACATTTCGAGAGGTATCATCAAAACCTCCCTGCTCTCGCTCTGACTGCCTTTCGACTATCGAAAGACTTGTCAGAGTGAGGGGGTTTTCTCACAAGGCTGCAAGCGCTATCGCTAGAGCCCGCAGAGCTTCCACTAGACGAGTCTATCAGTCTAAGTGGGAGGTTTTTAGAAGGTGGTGTAAGTCTAAGAAGTTGTCCTCCTCCAGTACCTCTGTAACCGAAATCGCTGATTTCCTTTTGTTCCTGAGCGAGGACTCTCACTTGTCTGTATCTACTATAAAAGGATACAGAAGCATGCTTTCGGCAGTCTTCAGAAATAGAGGCCTAGAGCTTGCTGACAATAAAGATCTACACGATCTTATTAGATCGTTTGAGACCACAAAGTCTAGAGAACCAGCTCCTCCCAGCTGGTTCTCAAGTTCCTTTCGTCTGAAAGATTCGAGCCTCCTCAATTAGCTTCGTTTAGAGATTTGACAAGGAGATGCTTGTTTCTCTTATCTCTGGGAACAGCCAAAAGAATTTGTGAACTTCATGCCCTAGAAGATGAAGTCGGATTCAACAGAGACTCGGCCTTCTGCTCGTTTAGAACACTTTTTCTAGCGAAAAACGAAAACCCCTAGAATCCCTGGCCCAAGAGATTCGAGATTAAAGGCTTATCAAGTCTCGTTGGCAGAGAAGCAGAAAGGTCTCTTTGCCCTGTAAGAGCCCTGAAGTTCTACTTGCACAGAAAGAAACAAATGGGAGGCTCTAGACAAGGTCTTTGGTGTTCGATTAAAGACCCCACAAGAATCATGTCAAAGAATGCGTTAGCTTTCTTCGTAAGGAGCGTCATTACAGATGCTCACAAGTTCTGTCCTGACGACTCTTTTCCACTCTTAAGAGTGAAGGCTCATGAAGTGAGAGCAGTGGCAACGTCTTTCGCTTTTCAGAAGAATATGTCGCTAAAGAAAATCCTTGATACGACATATTGGAGGTGCAACTCGGTATTTGCATCTCACTATCTGAAAGACGTTCGCGTGACCTACGAGAAATGTTTTTCTCTGGGTCCATTCGTATCGGCGGATACGATACTGGGTACGGGAGCAAACACCAATCCTTAACTTTGTACATACCTTCTACTAGATATGTTCTAGATTTCTGCTGACAAAGAGGGCTCGATGCTGCACAGGCAGCCAGTCACTGTTGTTCAGTAAGGAACTCTTGTGATATCTTTTTGGAGGAGTATGGTAAAAAAAAATTTTTTTTTTTTTGGAATTTTATGTATGTATGCGTATTGTGTTTTTCGAGTTATGGTTGTTGTAATGAGTTTGGGGATAACTCAGAACAATTCTTTCTACTAACATGGTGGTTAGGATCAGGTGGTCGGGATTGGTTGTGTGCTCCTTCATAAGGTGTATTGTCATAGAAGTGGTCCAGTACCCATTGACAAAGTCCTTTCAGGCTCTGCCGAGTAAGCGGTTCATACCCCATCGGCAGACCCACAAGAACTCTTAGCCATAGATCACATATCTCGCTAAAGTCTTGAGGTGATGCAGACTACCGGGCAACAGCCACGAAGTCTACCACCTATCAGGTAGGAACCAAGGTTTTTCTTTTATACCTACAACATATGTTGTTTACCTGTCTATTCCATATTAGCTGTCTCTTACCCTCCACCAAAGGGTGCCAATCAGCTAAGTATATATCTGACAGGTAAGTTGATTGTATGAAAATGATATTGTTATGATACAATAAAGTTTCATACATACTTACCTGGCAGATATATACGATTAATGGCCCACCCAGCCTCCCCACAGGAGACAGGTGGAAGAGAGAAAATATGATAGAAAACGGGAATGGTTCCTAGTCCTGCCCTTGGCAGGCCGGTAGATCACCTGACCTACCTGTAGCGAGTGGCGCGAAATTTGAATTTCTGTCGGGAACGACGGAGTCTTAGCTAAGTATATATCTGCCTGGTAAGTATGTATGAAACTTTATTGTATCATAACAATATCATGTTACAGGGTAATTAGTAAAAGTAACTCAATAAGCCAAAAATATTGATCCGCACAGTATTTCTTCTGTTATCATAAATTTTGGTAATTATTATCAAATAAATTGTGAGCAATGGCATCTGTAGAAATTCCATGAGTCACAAGAAGGGGAACACAGAGCTTTACACCCTTCAGTGTGAGCAGAAACATGAAAGAGAGTACACGTTTGAGTTTCACCTCTTAACATTCGCTTGCTTTTATGTCTGTTTTTCTTTGTTTTGACAAGTTTTTCATCATGCCAAAGAGGAAAAGACAAGCAAAACATCTCGCTAACTTACAGAAGAAAATTCGCTCTAATAAGAGTTCAGCAGATCATAATATCGGCGATATTAGCTGAGTTAGTGAAGGAGAGAGAGAGTGAGTGTTGCCTAAGGAGTGTCCAGTCTTGCCTGACACAGTGCCCAGTTTTGGTTTATTAATCCCCAAAAAAGGAATATAAGATTCATAATAATCATGATTTTTTAACATTGTCTTTGTAAAAATACAAAGAAAAACTCAAAACTATACTCATTAGCCTTCAAATTCTATCTTCTCCCGTAGTTTTAAAGCTATAGCATTGAAATTTGGTATATTAACTTAGAAAGACATCACAGGCAGTCCCCGGTTATCGGCGGACTCGGTATCGGCGATCCGGTTTATGGAGCTTGTTTAGTGCCATAAAATTGGCAATGTATGGCGCCATAACAGGACAAGTTTTGGTTATCGGCGCGATACGGCACCTTATAGCGTCATATGGGTTCTTACGGCACGCCATAAGGATGCTCATAACGCTAATAACCGGTTATCAGGGCCATAAGCGCCATTATGGCGCCATAAATCACTGAGTTTAAGTTAATGGCAATTTTCGCTTATCGGCACACCCCCGGGAACGGAACCCCCGCCGAAAACTGGGGACTGCCTGTATAGAACAATGAAATGTAGCCCTTTTTTCCAATTTTTTTTTTTTTTTCTTATATTTTTTTTCCTGATTTATAGTTAATTTTTTTTACCATAATTAAAAATTCATATCTAGCAAAAAATTACTTTAAAAAAAACTATTCGCAGTATTTTTCTATGAGAAATATCCACAAATTCCTGTTTTTTTTATCAATTTCATCATAAAATGCAATTTTTGTGATAACACTATTAAAAAAGCCAGGAATAAAATTTTTTAGCAGGTTTTCTTGAGTTTTAACTAATAAAATAGGAGGTTTTAAGCATTTTTATAGGGGTTCCAATTATTCACGGGTTCTAACTATTTGCCGGTGGGGTCTGGTACGCATCCCCCGCGAATGCTTGGGGTCCATCTAATTACTAAATCGGAGCCCCGCCTCCTCTCCACTGTTTTATATGGAATTTGTGGCAATAAATAGAATGATGCCAAATGGCTTCTGTTGCTCACAAGGCCCCTTTGCGGGGGTTGGTGGGGCCTGTCTCCCCCGCTTTGCAATAGTCACTTGTCCACAAATTTAAAAATTTAGGATACTGTGTGAGCATAATCATCTGCTAAGTAATTATGTAATTAGTAAGTAGTATGTATAGTATATATATAGAACCTAATTTTATTATAAAAGTATCGTATTCTAAATTGTAGTTTAGATTTTTTCTGTAATTTTTACTATTTTTATTTCCATAATTTTCTCAACAGCTGTATGGTAAACCAATAAGGGTTAACAAAGCATCAGCCCATCAAAAGAATTTAGATGTTGGAGCAAATATATTCATTGGAAACTTGGATCCTGAAGTTGATGAAAAACTGTTGTATGATACATTTTCAGCTTTTGGTGTAATTCTTCAAACTCCAAAGGTGAGTTTATAGTTGTTCTGTATTCTGTTTGTATTACAAGACTTTTTTAAAAGAAAATAGTTTATTTATCAAGTCACTATTATTAGAATATGCAGTAATTAGGATATAGTTATTTTACACCTCAAAAGTTAAACTGGAATTCAGAGTGCATAGCTTTGCCAAAGCCAAATGATTTGGTAATATTGAAGTTAAATACAGTTGATGAATTATACTGTTCTAGTACTGTAGAAATTACTAGCCAAAAGGAATTTGTTTCATCCAGTAATTTTAGGTATCCTGTTCGTCTCATAAGCTAATCCTTTTTTCCTTCTATGCTGATCCGTTATATATTTCTCATGTGTTGTTTACTGGGTTGGGGGCAAGGATCCTCCAGGCACCATTTATATATAGTCCTGTGGATGCATAGGGTGGGTTTCATGGTTGCTATATCCATTGTTAAGACCTGAGCAGCATGCCCGGATTTACTGTGCTTTTTTCCAGAAAGAGCATTGAGAGAGAGCTTTTCTAATGGAGGCACTGATAGCAGTGCGTTTATCTGTTGGACACTCGGTTTCCTCATTTGAAGCTCATGCCCAGGTTCGTGAGTTTTGTATAATCTTCATGATGAAACACTCCTGTTGTCCTTCAAGGGTGTTGAAGAAGGGGAGGAAACAGTCACAACAGTACTTTGAAGTAAAGCTGAGGTGACTTTGGTTATGGAAGTCTTGCTGCTGCTGTTCTAATTCTTCCTGTGTTGGTGCTAATGAAGATGTCATTGATGTACCGGACATGCATTGATAGTTTCCAGTGGCAGCAAATACTTGTTGCTACACATTGCCCATATAGAAAGTTGCAAAGAGTTCTCCCAGGGGAGAACCTATCTATGGGTCTTGCCCAGTGTCGAAAAAATGGTGCCAATTTTCAGAGCCGAAATCCTCTGATTTCTGGTTATCGGCGCCGATAATAGAGTACATATTGGTGCCAATACATACCTAACAGAGGCCCCATTAATATGCTATCGGCGCTGAAAATTGCCGATTTTTCACTTAGCGGTCATTTTCGCTATCATCAGGCCGTCGGAACGGAACCCCTGCTGATAACCAATGACTCCCTGTATTTGGTCTGTGAGTGGAGAAGGGGCTTCTTTTGTACAAAAGGGATGATTAATAGGGGTGTGGTATCATCTCTGTACACAATTCAAGATTACCATGATTGTTTCATCGAATGGAATGTATGTGAAGAGGCACTCCATATCTGGGGGAATGTAATTTTTAGGTCTTCAAAAAATTCAGGAGAACACTTAAACCTGTGGTTGGTCATCATGAATTTATATAGTACTGGGTCTGAATATCATTCAGCTTCATGAGCCAGTTGGTCAGGGCAAGCATTTGTGCTTATTCAGGTAGTCCCCGGTTATTGGCAGGGGTTCCGTTCTGATGGCCTGATGATGAGCAAAAATCACTGATAACCTGATTTTGGTGCCGATAGCCAGTTAATGGCACCCGTTAGGTATGTATCGGTGGCAATAACTGGAAACTGGCACATTTTGGCACCAAAAATCGAAGATGTTTGGTACTAAACAAGTCCCATAAAACTGGATTGTCAATAACCGAGGCCACCAACGACCAGGGACTGCCTGTAATGGGGCATAAGGGGTTGCCTGGTTTGTTTTTAAATTCTCTGTATGTAGTCAAGGTAGTGGTCCTGTATGATTGAGCTGGTGAAGGTGATTGGAAGTTGTGTTGACAGTCTTGTTGATCCTTCTAGCCTTGCTTTTGATCTTGTCTACCAGATTCTTGCTGATTCACTGGAATTTACAGGTAACTACTCATTTTTATCTGTGCACTATTAATTTGTTAATTTATTTGTTTTTTCTTCTTTCTAATGAACACCATACTCTTTGGAAGCTTGAATTTCAAGTCAGTGGACCTTGTGGGCTTGTCCCAAATGAATAGGGTTAATTTTTAAAAATAATAATTATAATAAAAGGATCTTATGCAGCTTACGATGGTCTTTCTTGGTGTGCATGAGGACGGAACAGTGTCTTATTAGCCCAGCAGATGCTAATATCCTAGTCTCATAGCTCTTTGGCTTCATCCCTGAGATACCTGTCGATAATGTTATTTCGGTGGTGACCTCGACGAAGAGAAGGGCCTGGAGTGTATCCATCTACAATTATGGTTGCCTTAGTTTTACCATTGAATGATGCTGTGACCATCACCTCCCTCTCCTTAATGTCCTTGTATGGCAATAGGAGGAGCACTTCATCAAAAGTTATACAAAACCCATAAACTTGGGTGTGTGCCTGAATGAGGAGATTGAGTATAAATGCACTGCCATCAACACCTTTGTTAGGAGAGCTTTCCGTCACTTCTCCTCCCGGAAAGACTGAATTAGAGTATGTTGTCCAGGTATACCAACCATGAAGTTGCAAAATGAGTTAGAATTAAAGATAAATGGTACCAGCAGGAATGCCATCCTACCACCCTTTACAACATCACACTTTTATGAAGGTGAGTTTCACAAGAAAAACAAAGATGACAAGTGCTCCCTTCACAACATCATAGAAGGGAACACCTACCCTATGGATCCAGAGAAAAGATAAAGTGGTAATTACCAATAAAAGCAAGAAGACCATTAGCCTGATTATGAAAAACTACCCATCCCCTTCGGGGCAGGATCTTCTTAACGGTCTACCAGTACAGATGCTCAATCCAAGAATGCCCTGGTGCTTATATTTATATCATCATGATGTGATTATACAAGAGGATCTGCTACTTTCTAGAAGATGCCATTCATAATTGTGCCAAGAAATCTCATGATAAAGCCATATTGAATAAAAAGGGGTGACGATCCCCAACATCATGAACATTGACAGTAAGACAGATCATCATCACTTTTGCCTGGATGCTCTACACATTGGAATGGGAAGGCCCATCCATTTGACCACCTTAGAAACTTCCCTCATCTTCACTTTTCTCTCCCCTCCTCTCTGGGTTATTCTACAAAAAGAAAAAATTACAGAGAGAGTGGATAACTCTAGAACTGGTTAAGCTAACTCAGTAAAACTGGGCAGACCTCAAGATGATTAAATTTTTAGAAAACTTAGGTTAAAATTTCTTGCCACAAAAATCACCCCACATATCCACAGTTATTTTTTTCCCAGTTACAAGGCTTTAAAGGCAGCTACAACTGTGTGGAGGAATTTTCATACTGAGAATGATAACAGTAGCAGTTCACTTAGAAGTTTACTAACATACTTTGGGCTCTGTTTAACCTGTAGTAATGTTTCATGGCTTGGTGGTAAGTATGCTGTCAACTGACTGAAGGTAATACATTAAAGCATGTGAATAGTAGGTGAGTCAGCATTCAAATAAAAGAGGATTGCTTGGCTGAATCGGAAGACTGCTTAGTTCACATTCTTTCCACCAGGGGTGGTCAAATCTTTCAGCTCTTGTTAGAATTCTCAATGCTTCCATTGGGTATAGGCACTTGTTGGTATTTAATGAATTTGGCTGTTTGCTCCTGTTATGGTACTGTAATTTTAATCTCTTAGGATATATTCTAGGATATCTTCTAACAGAAGCAAAGCAAATAACATCAGGTTCTTTAGGAATGATTACTGTGTAAGCAGGATGCCAAAAATTGAAGTAGATCAGTTAATCACAGGTTTTTCTGTGGAACTTATATCCAAATATATAACGGAATATTCACTAATGTGCGAATTTTTTCATAGAGAGCATTATTCACTAATTACTGTATTTTCTTTTTATTTTCCTGACTAAGTACATTTTAATGATAAAAAATCCATGAATACTTAAAATCTCCATAAAAATGCTTAAAATTGCCATTTTGTTCAAACTCAAGAAATACCCACTAAAGATCTTATAGTACTATCTGTTTTTTTTAATAGTTTTATAACAAAAAGGGGATGTAATTATGAAATTGATATGAAAATACAGTAATTTGTGGATATGTATTTCTCATAGAAAAATAATGCAAATGCATAAATTTCCTGTGAATAATGGTAAGATATGGTTCATAGAGAAATCCGCAAATACGTGAGTCCACGAATGTCGAGAATGCGAATAGGGGGTTCCACTTTATTAATATAAACAGCGAAATATCAATAAAAAAATAGGAATTGAACGACATAGTAGAAAATGGAGAGAGTATAGTGGAGATTAGAAAACAGTTGCTTTAGACCAGAACCAGAAGTGGAGTGCCTGAGTGGCATGATTGGTATGGTCTTGACCTGCCATCTCGGTGGCTGCGAGTTTGATTCTCGGGCATTCCTTTGAGGTGTTAGAGATGTATATCTCTGGTGATAGAAGTTCACTCTTGACGTGGTTCAGAAGTCACGTAAAGCTGTTGGTCCCATTGCTGAATAACCACTGGTTTCATGCAACGTGTAAACACTTAGGTACAAAGAAAGAAGCTTACAAGGATAAAAATGATGAATTCAAGAGAGCTGTTGGTAGAAGAATGACAGTAGCCAGAAAACACAATTGTCCCCCAAAAGGAATCAACACAATGAATAGATTTGCTGTGCTCTCAGAAGCAGAAGAGGAAACAATCTTAATTGGAGCTCGTTAGTAAAAGATCAGGGCTTAAATTTTGTGCCCAAAAATAGAAGTAAGAGAAAAGTTCATTCTTACCCAGGTGCAGGGGCAAAGAAGATTGCAGAGGCAGTGAAAAAATCATGGTAAATTATATAAAAAGTGCAATCCTAGTGCAGGGAGGAGGGAATTGCTTGTTTCTAAAAGAGGGAAGAAGTGGCCAGACAGAAGGGCCTGTAGCCAACCTGACTCATGTTGAAAACATCCATGAGAAAACTGATAACATCATTCTTATAGGACTTTTGCCCAGAACCAATGTAAGCCACTACTCCCTTTGCAAGTCAATTGGAATCAATGACAGACTGGAGCTAATATGCCAAGAAAAAGGTGTTAGGTTTGTAAACTTTTGGGACAGATTTATAGTTATAGGTAATAGAAAACTATATAAAAGAGATGGAACTCACTTGAACTTGGAAGGAGCAAAACTAATAGAAAACTTTCTCAATGAAAACCTCTTGAAACACCTCAGTGAACTGAACTTTCAAGAGAAGAAATTGGACAGCTCTTAGAATCTGGTTAGTAATAGCACTGCAGGCAACAGTGACAGTAAGGGAAACTAATAAAGCCACCGAGGACAAAAGAGAAGATAGAAAAGTCCCTCAGAGTGGTGCAGTTAAGTGCATAATCTATTTGGAACAAATAGATTGAGGAATTAGACATAATAGGTATCACAGAATCATGGATACAAGAGGCAACAAGAGACTTCATAGGAGAGTACCAGATAGCTGGATATAAATTGTTCAAAAAAGATACTCAATAAAAAAGGTGGAGGCAGTATATGTTAGGGACCACCTCAGTCCAATAGTGTAAAATTACAACATGCAAGATGTGATTGGCCTCAATATAAACAGTCTAGGGAAGAAGAAACTCTAATACTAGTGTACAGACTTCCCCACCAATCACAAATGTCCGATGAGGAGCTGTATGCATAACTAGGACAAGAGATAAACAACAAACTGCATAATAATTTCAATGCAGCAGTACAGTGGGACACGATGACCTGAGCATCAAATGTAGAAGGAAAGAGACTTTTAGATTTTGTAAAAAATAAATTCCTTCACTGATGGGTTGAGAAACCTACTAGAGGAAACAACATACTAGACATCCTCCTATCAACAGAAGATAATCTAGTGTCTTACCTTTCAGTAGGTGCAAACCTAGATAAAAGTGCCCATGAAATTATCTCTTTTCAAATTAATGTTCAACATAAAAAAAAGAGATATTAATGAAATTAGACTATCGTCAACAGTACCTAAATAAGCTAAAGGGGTACGTTAAAAACCTAGAATACTACGAGAACACAGGCATAGATAAGCACTGGGAAGCCTTTCTAGAGGAATACACAGAAAAATACTTTAGCTCAGTACAGTAACCTTGAAAATTTAATGCATAGCCAGAGGTAAATAATTAAAAAAAAAAAAAAACTTTAGTTTATTTTTTTAAGGAATTCCTTATGTTTACAATATTGTTTGTTGTCAAGAGAGTTATGTACTTTCTTCCCCTGTGTACAGTTTTTCTGAGTTGGTTTTGTTTTCCACGTTATACAAAGTGAAGGGGGTACATTCCTGACATTACGAATACACCCGAAAGAGTATGCGGGTAGGAAAAGGTTGAAAACTCCAGTTCTAGAGGGATTTTCAGCACCTTCACCTATATAGACAACATCATGAAGTTCTTTTGATTTCTTAGATATAATAAGAATCTTTCTGTAGCTGCTATTTGAGGGTATACATTCTCCCACTTTTGTGTGGGAACAGGTTCCAGAACCTGCCACGGAAATGCAAAAATCCCAACTAAAAATGCTTATAACTGCCAAATACCCAGTACGTACCCCTTAAACTAAAATGCTTATAACTATTTATTTTAACATTTCATTGCTTATTTTCATGCTAAAACATTTTAATATCCTTTCAAAAGAAAATATAACCCAAACCATCATCCCAAAGCACCCAAAGAGCCCTTGCATTACAGTTATCTCCTATTACTGTTACAAAGTAGACTATATATACCTCTAAAATGCCTATAACTACCTACCTATTTTAACAGTTTATTGCTAAACTTTACCATTCAAACAAAAATATGCCTCAAAATATCATCCCAGAACACCCTAATATTATTGCAAAGTCATGTTACAAAAGTACCGGCCTACAACAGTTATTCTTAAGTATCCTCTCATTCAGACGCACATTTTCTTTGGCCTACTTTCTGCGCCTACATTTTATGTGTATTGATATTTTCCGATATAGTGAGATGATTTTGAAATTATATTTACTGTACAGTGGACCCCCTGTATGCAGGGTGGATGAGTACCATAACCCCCATGAATAGCTGGAATCTGCGAATACTTTAAATCCCTATAAAAACTCACAAAACAGCCTATTTTGTTAGTTCAAAGTCGAAATACCCACGAAAAATGCTTATACCAGGTTTTTTTAATAGTTTTATCACGAAAAGTGCAATTAATCATGAAATTGATATGAAAATTCAGTAATTTGTGGATATTTCTCAGAGAAAAATACTGTGAATATGCAAATTTCCTGCTAATAATGGGTATACAGGTGGTCCCTGATTATTGGCGGACTCTGTTAATGGCGATCCGGTTTTATGGTGCTTGTCTAGCGCCATAAGTTGCTGATCAGAGTTATGGCACCATAACATACCTAACAGAGCTGCCATTATTAAAACTCGGTGCCATAAGCACCATGAATTGTTGAGTTTGAGTTAATGGCAGTTTTCGCTTATCAGCACCCCACCAAGAACAGAACCCCTGCTGATAATAGGGGACTGCCTGTCTAAGGTCCATAGAGAAATTGCAAATACATGAGTGCAAATCCGGAGTCTGCTAATAGTCGGGGTTGACTGTACTGTTATGTATTTTAGGATTTTACTATTTTATAGAGTATATGGTTAGTTTAGAACAGGACATCCATGTACCTCCAAGCAGAAAGCTAGGTTTGGTATGTCATGTTAGTATTTTCGTGATTACATACAAAATACATTTACAATACAAAAAATTATTTACTATAGTAGTAAGTTCTTGGTTTACGTTGTATTGTGGTGAGTCCTTACCATCTCCTTTAAATTTATTAAAAATTCTTCAAAAAATTTCTTTCATTTACAGATTATGCGAGATCCAGATACTGGTAACTCAAAAGGATATGCATTCATAAATTTTGCATCATTTGAAGCATCAGATGCAGCTATAGAAGCCATGAATGGTCAGTATCTCTGTAACCGAAGTATATCAATTAGTTATGCTTTCAAGAAAGACAGTAAAGGAGAGCGACATGGTACAGCAGCTGAACGTCTCTTGGCTGCACAAAATCCATTATCTCAGGCTGATAAGCCACATCAGCTGTTTGCTGATGCTCCTCCACCCCCAACCCAGTCAGCTCCTCCACCTCCTGCCCCACCTCCCCCACCAGCTTCAACTGGGGTGGTTACATCAAATGCACCACCTGGTATGTCAGTACCACCTCCTGGTATGCTTGTACCACCACCACCACCAGTTCCACCCCCACCAGGTACCTCTGCCTCATTCCCTCCTCTTCCAAATGCTCCACCAACAACGTCTGTACCTCCCCCACCAGGTTCTGCTCCTCCTTTACCCCCAGTTCCACCACCTCCTTCAAAGCCACCTCTTCCAGGGCAACCTCCTTTACCTACATCAGGATCACCAGCCCCTCCGGTTTCATCTGCTCCCGTTTCATCTAATGCTGGGCCCATGCCACCTTATGGCCCATATCCACCTCGTCCTGGTATGCCACCTCCACCATGGCAAGGGGGCCCTGGAATGCCCCCACCACCTGGAATGCCTCCACCACGACATGGCCCACCAGGAATGCCACCTCCACCTGGAATGAGACCTCCACCTCCAGGCTGGAGACCACCGCCACCTGGTGGGCCACCTGGAAGGCCACCATTTGGAAGGCCACCATATCCCCCAAGAGGTCCACCAGGACCCCCACCTATGCCAGGAATGGGACCACCTATGCGAGGAGGGCCTCCTTTACCACCAGGTCCACCCCCATCAGGTGGCCCAATGCCGCCAGGTCCACCTCCACCAAGGGGCATGAGGCCACCTCCAGGTGGTCCATCTGGGGGTCCTCCAGGGCCACCTGGTCCTCCAGGTCCACCACCACCTGGTATGGGACCCCCACCACCACCACGTCCACCATTGCCACCACCACCTCCAGGAGGAGAAAAGTAAAATTTATTAGGTTTTAGTGCAATATATTCTTATATTTTCTAGAAAATGTTTGCAAATCATGTTTGATGCTGTCAGTCCTTGACTTTTGTTTATTCATCAGTGGTCAAAACATTTTCCATTTCATGTCCTGTTCACTTACAAAGCTCATGATAAATATTTAGATATTGTAAGAGAAGAACCTTTTATATATCTTTTGATTTTGGTTATTGTTTGACTGAATTTCCAAATCCTGTGTATGGTTACATAATAGGTAGATTTTAGATATTTATGACCTAAAAACTAAACGTCAATGAATAACTTGAAATTTTTAAGCAACTGTACTGATATTGTTTAGAGTATGTTGCATTATTTATTTCTTGACCCTCACAGTCCGGGCTAATATATACCAATGCACATACTTTACACCCATGACTGGGCTAAATTTGAGGATGGCCAGTGTAAAATTAAAACTAATAAAAACTCATCAGTGGAAAGAGGAAGATATGCATATTCACATAATATAAGAAAAAAAAATCGAAAAAAATGTATATTCTTTCTACGGAAAGTTGTAAGTGAATATTTCCCACCCCTTGCTAGAGACTTTATCTTTTCTAATATTTTTTATTTTATTTTGTCAAGCTCAAAAATATCATAAAACATAAGAAATAAAACTGGGAACAAATGCCTAGCATATTATTTATTGTAAAATATTTATGACGCATCCTTGGTTGGAAATTGTGCCGACATTCCCCTTTACTACCTCAAGCAAGACTGAGGGCATCTCAGCTCATTCACACTCTTAAAGGGTGATCTGAAGGGTTGCCAGTAGTGATATATGGAATTAGGGAACATTTTTCCCACAAAATTCGTTCAAACTGTTTGGTGCCAAACCATCATATATCTACGATACCCATCCACTGCCCCAAAGCTATATGTGATCGTATATATACAATACCCAAGCTGTGGGGGTTTAACTGAAATATAAAAAGGCAACTTGGAATACATGCATTATGTGCTGTAACAGTTGTAATCCTGAGGAGGGATTAAGCGTAGAAGACAACGTCATTGATATTTCCTGTGGAAGAGATTGCTGCTTAATATTTTTATTGCATTTATAAATACAAATCCACATACTACTTGCACCTGAATTTCTATTTAGGTTGGGTGAATCAAGTGCTGAATAGTGTTTTCATTCATATATCAAAAGATGATGAGAATTTGTTCTGAGTGTTAATGCCTTTACATTTTGAGCTTCATTATTTTTCTAAGTACCATTGCAGGTTTACAGGACCTTTTCCTCCTGAAGTTGGTAATTAGGTATTAATAAAGTAAAAGGATTGTATCTGTGAAAAAAATTTGCTTTCAATTTATATTTTTCCAGAAATTCTCCGTGGTTTTTAAGAAGGTGGCAGTAAAGTGTAGCATTTTCTAAGATTGTTATAAGATATAATTTTTTTAAAATAAAGAATTCTTCAAATTTAATAAATATTTGCTGTACTATATTGTATTATTTGTTTTTATTGGTGTTCATTTTTGGAGAGACATCTCCATCTGTGAGGTATAAAAGTTTTACTTGATTTTGTCTGTGGTCCTGTGACCTTGTTTCTTGAGTTTGTATTGTTCATACATGAAGAAACCTTCAGTCTTTAACAAATAGGATAATTTCTAGCACCTAGTTGGATCTGGTTAAATCGCAGATGAAAGCAAGAAATCATGTGAGATCTGGCATATATCAAGAGTGGTTAAGGACCACTCATCTACGCCACTGCGTCAGTCTTTTCTTAACCGCCTGGGTGAGAGTTGTGGTTGACCTCTCTCGGCCTTTACCTGGTTCATTGCCCGTTTCCATTGTGTTTAGTGTGTGTGTGTGCTGTTATTATGGCTTTTTTGCTCCTTCTCGGACTCGTAAACGTGTGCCCCAGAACTCCGTTTTCCATTTTCTTGTTTTTTGGCTTCAGCTGCGACCGACCCCCACATCACTTGTAGTAGGGATTGCTTTAATGTTTGTACAATAACGAATCCTTGCACGGGATGCCGTGTGTGGCCTAAAGAGCAGTGGAAGTTGTTTTATAGCAAGAGGGAGCGTCATTGGGTTTCTACTCTTCCTTCATGGGAGGGTTTTTCTTCTCTTCCCGATGCTTCATCTCCTGCTGCGTTCACACCCCATAGTAGTGTTGTGTGCCTTTGTCCCCTACCTTTTCTTCCATCAATTCATTGTTTGAAGTATTGGGAGGCCCTCAGGCTGATTTTTGTAATGTCGCCCCTTCTTCTTCAGGAGTTAATTTGATCCTGAGAGGGAGGAGGTTTTTTCATCACTGACTTTTATTGCAGAGTCTGAGGCGTCCAAGATGGCAGCACTTTGGAAGACACTTGGGCTACGGGGTTCTCTGTCCTTGGAGGGTTTGCTGGCGCACTTCATGGATGCTTGCTACTCGCCTCCTCCTGGCCTCGTCTTTGTGGGTAACTGAGGTCAGCCATTTTGTATTACTCCGCCAGTGACAGTTGCCACTTCTTCGAGTCAGAAGGAAGCCGTGGCGTCAGCCCCGCTAGTGACGTCATGGGGTCAGTCATTTTGTATCCCTCCGCCAGTGGCGTCTGCTTCCCGTTCGGATTGAGGGGAAGCTGTGACATCACTTCCATTGATGAAGTCACTCCCAGTTGTTTCCACTGGGCTGCCTCGCTCATCTGTGTCATCATCGTTTGCTACCGTGATGTCATCTCTGCCATCCAGTTCGTAAGAGATTGGACTGTTTTGGAAGATAAGTTGGCTGCCATGTCGGCTGGGAGGACTGGAAGGAAACGTGTTGCATCGCCCCTGCCTACTGCAAAGAGATTGCTTAAGGAGCCAGTGCTGTCTTTCTCTCCTCCCCCATCTCCGCATCGGCATATCAAGTGTTGGAAGGCTAATAGTAACTTGTCCTTTCTCCGCCTACGAGTGAGGAGCCACACGCCCGTGTTCCTGAGTGTGTTGGTGTTTCGGAGAATGTAAGTGTATCTTCTCGTGTGATCAGCAGTGGGTGCTTCGTCCTCTGTATCGAGTCACGAGCGTTTTGCAACCTCCCCCATTCGTGCACATGTTGCAGGTGCTCCCACTTCTCTTTCTTCAGGGACTATTTGTCGCCATAAGGATCTTAAGGTGCCTGTCAGGAGGTTGAAGGTTGTGAGCACGGAGTTGGTGCAGCAAGAGTGTTTGCCTGCCCTCTCCCTGGTACTTCCAGGAGCTCAACTCTGAGAGAGATTCTCATTCGATCTTGAGTGTTCGGGATTCCTCTCCAATTCACGTTCGTACGTCTGCCATGCCCGAGCCCATTCGCAGCCATGTTAAAGAGTCATCTGTTGGGAGAGTACGTAGTAATGTTCCTGGTGTTGTAGTTGGTTCGTCACAGGAGTTAGTTGGTGTTTCAGGCTGTTTGGCTGCTGGTTCTTCCGTTAATTTAAATGAGGAAGACACTTTAGATGAGCCTGCACACCCTTCTCGTCGTCGGTCTCCGTTGCCGGAACAGGACGAGGGAGACACCCAAGAGTTTTTGTCTTCCTTTTCAGAAGTTGTCGATCTCATTTGTGGATTCAACAATATGGAGACTAGGACTCAGGCTCAGTCATTTTACACTCCTTCCTGCTTGGAAGCCTCGCTGGGAGCTACACAGGCTCCCAAGTCGTTATTTCAACTTCCCTTGTCGGAGCACGTCCAGTCGGTCTTGCATAAGGTTAGCGGCTCCGTTTCAGGTCATTCGTCTGAAGCCGGGATTGACTTTGGAGCAGGTGAGGTTGGTGGCCCTGTCCTTGTTTGTTTCCACAGAATGCCTCAGCGTTGGAATCTACAGCAGCCTCCTTGTTGCAGACGGTTTCTTGGCTGGACTTCGGTCTATGGTCATTGCCAAGTTAGCTTTTGACAGGTCTCCAGAAGGGTTGGTGAATGTGTCCTCTCTTGCTAGTTTGTTGCAGTCCGGAGGCAAGGTGTTTTCGTATATGGCTCACCTCAGTGTTAATTTGTGGGCTGACTTTCTCCTGATTAGAAGAAAGGCAGCTATATCCAGGATGGAAAGATCAGTTGACCCTTGCTGGCATTGAGGAATGGATATTTTGGAATCACAATTTCTGTTCCCTCGGACTGAGCTGGAGGATGCGATAGACCGGCACCGGGCTGACACCAAGGACAGATTGGTGCACCAGGCCGTGTCTAAGTCTGAGTCTCGTCCTCAGAGACGTCCAGCTCCTCCTCCTCCTCCTACCCAGCAGCAGTCACAAAGATCGTTGCCTGGTAGGCTGTCAAAGAGTTCGGTTATGGCAGGGCCTCCGGATTCATCCCAGCCTAGGTTAGAGGACCAGCGTCCCTTTTGCTTCCGTTCCTTTAAGCCGAGACGGGGCCCAAGGGACAGAGGGAAAGGGGGCCATTGGTAGGTTAGGTGCCTCTCCCTCTCCTGTGCCACGGGTGGGGGATTGCCTGGCGGGTCATTGGGCCAAGTGGCAGAGTTATGGGGCGGAGAAGTGGGTAATAGATGTCCTTTGGTTGGGGTACATACTGCCATTCAAGTTCTCCCCTCCTCTGTCGGACAAGCCGCAGCTCAGGAGGGCGTATCCTCCAGATTCTCTGAAGTTCTTGGCTCTTCGGGAGGAAGTGCAGAAGATGCTGGACAAGGATGCGATATAGGAAGTGGTGCGTCCGTCTCCGGGGTTTTACAGTCACATCATCTTGGTGCCCAAGGCATTAGGAGGTTGGATCACTTCATTAGGAAGACACGGTTCAAGATAGAGACCCCGCGTTCAGTGTTGGCAGCTGTGAGGGAAGGCGACTTCATGCTGTCGATAGACTTAAGGGACGCATACTTCCAAATCCCTGTTCATCCGACGCCTAGGAAGTTCCTTCACTTCTCTCATGGGGACAAGGTCTTCGAGTTCAAAGTCCTGTGCTTCGGGCTGACCACAGCCCCTCAAGTGTTCACAAGGGTCTTCTCTCTCGTATCAAGTTGGGCCCATGCTCAGGGGATCTGTTTGCTGAGGTACCTCGACGATTGGTTGGTCTTGGCAGGTTCCAGAGAAAAGCTGCTGCAAGACAGAGATCGTCTGCTTCGGTTCTGTTTGGAACTGGGCATCGTGGTCAACCAGGAAAAGTTAAACCTCGTACCCAGTCAAAGGATTCTTTACTAGGCATGGTCATCGATACGGTAGTTGCAAAAGTTTTCCCATCGGATCAGAGGTTGGAGAAGTTGCAAGTGGGGGTGCGTGACTGTTTCCCTGGTTCTCAAGAGCTTCACTAAGGGTCCATCATATGAGCCTTTGCGTCGCTCATCTGACAGGAACTTGACCCTCAAGACGGTTTTCTTCCTGGCCTTGGCATCTTCGAAGACGGTAGGAGAGCTCCACTGTGAAGCATACCAGGGGTTGGGGGTCGGTGTCCTTCGAATTTGTCTGGTAGTTTGTTTGCTTTGTGTTCAAATAGTCAAACCCTATATTCTGTAGCATATACTCCACTCTCTAGCAAGGGGGAGCGGCGAGTGATAACGAACCCTGATGCATTGGTTTGTTATTGAAGTCAGAATTTCTCTTTAGTTCCTTACTACAGTGAATCTTCCCACATATCATTGTATGTAACCCAGTTGGCTGAGTTGTTGGATGTCAGTTTTTCTAGCTTCTCACAGGCATTAGTCCCTCTCCTGTAGATTTTTCTGTTGGAGTTAGACTGGTGGGTTGGCCCCCAGCCGGTTTAGGATATCTGTACCTCCCACCAAGTATAAGTCTATCCTATTGTTAAGACCGAAGGTTTGTATACATATGAACAAATGACAGATTTTCTAAGACAATTTGTATTTTTCATAGCTACAAACCTGAGGTCTTAACATTTTACTGCCCACCTCTAGCCATCCCTCTGTCATTTTATGACATCCTGGGTTGGGAAAGACTAAACGTGTTAGCGTGGGTGCGCGGTCTTTGACCATTTTTTACCTGATATATGCACATGTTGCCAGATCTCACAGATTCCTTGCTTTTCAATCTGATTGTTTAACCGGATCCAGATGGGCATAGAAAATTACCCTATTGTTAAGACTTCAGGTTTGTAGCTTTGAAAAATACAAATTGTCTTTGAAAATTTGTCATTTTAATAATTTCTTACAAGTAAATTACAGTAGGTTCATATTTGAAATAACATGAAATATTGTTGAATATGAGCTGTCTGATGGAGGTGAATAGTACTGCAGCTATCACATTTGCTGGTGGCATAAAATTTCAGATAATGGCAATGGTTTTCCTTTAGAATACTTTGCATATTTACACAACTTGAATAGTATGCAAATCATTATACGTAATAGCTCAATGATTGTGTCACGGGATGCTGTGCGCAGTCGCTCATCTTGTACGTGCAGGAGTTGCCAGATCCCACAAATTCCTTGCATACAATCTTTTGATTGTTTTTAACTGGTTTCCAGCTAGTGCTAAGATTTATCTTATTGTTAAGATCTCAGGTTTGTTAGCTATGAAAAATACAAATTTATTAAAAATTTGTCATTTTGCTTAACCCTTACGGAACGGGCTAAATATATACTATTAAGCACACCCCAGGCCGGGCAAACTGAAAGTTTGGTCAATTTAACAATAAAAAAAAAAAAAAGCACATCAGTGGAGAGGGGAAGATATGCAAATGCATATGGATGTAAGAACAAAATTATACAAATTTTTCTGTACCTTCCATGGGAAATTGAAAGGGGATATTTACAACCCTGTTAGGGGTTTCTTTTTGAAGACACTCGTAAAAATATGCTAATTTTACCAAGTTTTACATGTGTTTTTCTAATAATTTTTATTTTTTGTAAAATTATAATTACAGCTCACACAATATCTTAACAGATAAGAACTAAAATTGGTATCAAATTGTAAAATATTGACGAAATTTACCGAGATGGGGAGATGCAATACCTATTTGTGAGGTATACATGTTTTTTCTAATATTTCTTTTCAAGATTTCAATTGTAACTGACAGACTGTCATAAAATATAACACTCATTCCACTGGCTGTGGGTATCCATGGCTCTTTGCCGCCACTTCAAGAAGCTTCCAACGACCACGGTCCTGTGCAACTTCCCACCAATCCCACAGACCATCCACTCCAAGCTTTGTCATGTCCATTTTTATGTAATCAGACCATCTCATATGGGGTCTTCCTGAAGGTCATCTGCCCTCTGGTTGTCCTCTAGTAACCTGGTTTAACAGTCTATCCTCACAAACCCTGGCCTCATGTCCTGCCCACTTGTCTTTGAGCCATATTTGTACTTGTTATCATGGGTACTTCTGTCATTTCCCCTATTTCATTATTATGCCTTCTTCTCCATTGCCCCATATCCACATCAAAGACCGTTCCACATATCCTCCTCAAGATTCCATTCTCAAACACTTCCAACCTTCGTTCCAGATCCTTTGTCAGCCTCCAGGTCACATCCATATGTTAACACGGGACTAATAATGGTTGTATAGGCCTTCGCCTTTGTTCTCCTTGATAAGATATTGCTACTGAGAACTTTGGGTAAAGCCCAACTACATCTGGTTGATGGTAGCCCTCGGTTAACAGCGGGGGGTTCCGTTCCCAGCCAATGTTGCTAATCGAAAATCAGTGATAGCAGCACTAAAAACCTGCTTTACAGCACTGCTAACCAAATATCGGCGCCGTTAACCAGAGATTGGCGCTGCTGTTAACTAAAAATGGGCGCTGCTAACCAGAGATCAGCACCGAAAATCCAGTTAACAAGCATTGCTAGACAAGCGCCGAAAAACTCCATTGCCCTGTGGTATTTGTTTGTTTGTATGGTGTTTTTCTGTTGTATGGAACCAGTAGTTATACAGCAACGGGACCAACGAGTTTACGTGACTTCAAAACCACGTCAAGATTGAACTTTATCTCCAGAAATACACATCTATCACCCCTCAATGGAATGCCCGAGAATCTAATTTGCAGCCACCGAGGTGGCACGCCAACACCTTACCGACTGTGGTATTTATCTCGTGAATCATTCCAGCACTAGGTTAAAAAGAACCTTAGACAGTGTGCGTCCCTATTTTAAACCACTGTCAACTTTAGAAGGATGTGTTACTTCCCCTACAATTCGTACTCTCATATTTCTGTAAAACATTTTTATTAGGCGTATAAACTTCTCTGGTATTCTGAATTCTCTTCAGTATCCTTCATAACGCCTCTCGTTGGATACTGTCATGTGCCTATTTAAAATCTAGAAAGGCATGCCAGGACTCTTTATTATATTTCCAGTATTTTCCATGATCTGCCTTACAATAAATATTTGGTCTTTTTTAATATATATAAAATTTAAGAACTAAAACCCACAGCAATCCCTGGGTATATTTATGAGTAAATAAAAAAGACATCTGGGGATAGAGAGCGGCAGTACTTTACCCAACGAAGCCTAAAGGCACACTGCTCCACCTCTGTCTGGTACTGAGCTACTAGAGTTGCCCTAAGTCATTTATGGCCCATTAAAGTGATATGAACATCTTTCCCGCTGAATTCATTCAAACTGTATGGCGTATAATATTAATGCTCGTGATTATGTCCATCCAGAAGGGTTAACAACTTATTGGGCAAAAGTTGAGTTTCCTTCATCCTTAGTGTGTTGACTTATAAATGGTATAAAAGTTAGCCTAGACATTTTTATGTGAGACATTGAAATGTTACTCAGATAGAATGAATAAGTAAAGGTTACAATAAGAAAGTAATTTTTACTGATATGGAATGAGTTTGTGCTTTAAAAAAGGCCATAAAAATAAAATATCCAGCAAATCACTACTATGCACAGGAACAGTGTTAGCACGACCTTCATGTTTTAGTGTAAATGTCATTCAGTGTAGTTCTTATGATACTTCAGTATCTTAAAGTTATTTTTGTGTGAGCATAGGGCTATACCAGACTTTGTAGACAACCATATTTCATGCAATTTTGAATATTGGCCTAAAAATTTTATTTACATGCAAGAAGTCATTAAAAAAAAACATTTCTTTGTTTCTGAGTAGCCCAGTATCTTTTTATTTACCTACCTACAATGAAATAAAAAAAAAATTAAAGTTCATAGTTCATATTTGATCTAAGTAGTGTGTTTGATACAAGCTTTGCACATTAAAGATATTTTTTCTGGAAATTCATTAAAATCAGGAAAGCACACTATAACAAAGAGGTATGAATATAACTCCATGAGATATGTGTATACGTATTTATATATTTTTTGTAATTTTAAACACCGGTATTTTATGAATATGATTTATTGATTTTTTTCCTTTTTTATTGTTTTTGTGTGTGATGATTTTTGGCCAAAAGTTTCCATGATTATGACCACAATTTATCATGCATTTGCAGTTTCAGAAAATATGTAGTAGTACTAGTTATATGCAAATTTTTAAAAAATTTTTAATTGCACGTAACTTATGGGATTTTACGGTATGCATTAGTTCTTCGTGGCTGCTCACACAAGCAAGTTTGTTTACGTTTTGGGGGAAGGGCGGTAAATGTATTGAATTGTATGTATTATTGGAAATGCAACTTATTTTACTTTTTAATTGTGTAAAGAAAAGGTTGATATCTCAGTTTTAAATGCAAGTTATGGAGGAGCTATGGAGTTCCATTTGATAATGTCTGTGAGAGAGAGAGAGAGAGCATAATTGCTGGATGGTTAGTTAACAATTGAATTGGCTGTTGGTGAGTTCTGGGTTGTCTGCTGGTGAAGCTGGAGTTTAAAGTAGTTAGAGTTCTGTGTTTTTGGAGTCTGTCTTTAGTCTGGAAGACCAACGGTTTGGGCAGCAGTCCTAGCAGTACTGTTGTTGGTCAGTTGTGTTGTTTTCAGGGAGTTGTTTGAGTTATTTGTGCTGTGTTTTTGAAGGTGGTTGTGCTTGTGTGTTGGGAGGTTGTTGAGCTTGTGAGTTATATGCGACTTCTTGTAGTTGAGTTATTGTTAGGGGTTGTTTTTGGTGAGCTGTTGTGATTTCTTGGTGTTGTTGGTGGGTGTGTGTGTTGCCTCTTTGTGTTGTCGTTATTGTGTTAGTGATTGTGTAGTGGTCTTTTGTTGTGGTTGTATTCCTTGTTTGCTGTGTTGTTGAGTTGTGGTTGTATTCCTTTGTTGTTGTGTTGTTGAGTTGTGAGGTTGTGGTCCTTGGTTGTTGTGTTGTTGTTGAGTTGTGGTATTGTTGTCTTTGTTGTTGTTGGTATCTCTGCAACCTCGACTGGCAGACAGCACAGCATAGCCTGGGTATGTGGAGTTGGGTGAGTAAGCGTTTTTGTTTTTTTGTTCTTTGTGTAGGTAAGTCAATTGTCCTAAGTGTATTCAGTAGTGTAAAGAGGAAAGTATGACTGAGGGTGAGTTTGGTAGCCAATTGATTAAGTTTATGTGGGGGGGGATTTTGCCCGCTTATTTTTTAAGCTTGTGATTCCGCCACATTATATTTTGGCGCCTGAACCGGGACTGTTGGTGCCGCAGCTGCAGGACGATTGGGGTAGTGAGTTGTGGGATATGTGGAGAAAGTGAGGATGGAAGGGTTGAAGGAGATGGAGAGGCTGAAGGAGGAGTTGCAGTTGGCGAGGGAAGCTAAGGAAAGGTTGGAAGTGGAGAATTAGCGGTTAAGGGATTCATGGGAGAGGGTGCAGTAGGAGGTAGGCTTACTGGGTCTTGTGATGGGCCAGGAGTGGTAAAGAAAGTGGATGAGAGTACGAGTGACAAAGGTGATTTGGTTGAGATAAGTAAGGAAAAGAAGGGGAAGACGCAGGATAAAGATAAACCTTAGGACAAGAACAAGAAGGGGGCTGAGGAAAAGAAGACTAAGGGAAAGAAGGTTAGTAAGGGTAACGGACAGGATGAGACTAGGACTGAATACATTGGGGAAAGGGCTGAGGGTGATTTAGATAGTGGTGAGTGGAAACATGTGGGTAGAAAGAAGATGGGTAAGAAGAGCATAGTCAAGAGTATGGATGTGACTTTGATAGTAGATTCGCTGTATTCGGAAGAGGAAAAGAAGGGTCAGAATGGAAGTAGCAAAAGTGAGAGTGAGTAGGAAGTACGAAAGGTTGTATAAATGAGACCGTACCCCTATGGACATAGGAGAATTTTTAAAGGAATATGAGAAGTAGTGTGAGGCTAAATATGGGATAACAAGAGAGTTAGGTAGCTTTTTGACAGGATTTTTGTTGAGTATGTATGGGGGTAATGATGAGTGTAGGGAATGTGCTGTATGAGAGTGTGAAAGCCAGGATTGTAGAACAGGCAAAGAGGATAGAGTAGTATTAGACATAGGAGAAAGCAAGACTTTGAAGAGGCAAGAATGAATGTTGGTGAATCATTGTCGATGTATGTGTGCAGATTGGAAACATTAGCTAGGAAAAAGTTTGGGGATGAAGGGATAAATGAGTGTAAGGATTTAGTGCAAAAGTTGTTAGCGACTGTACCAGAGAGCGTCTTTGAGTTTATGAATCTAAAACGTAAGGAGAAAATGAGATGGATGAGTGAATGGTTAACGTGGAACAACATTTTAGAAATAGTAGAGGATTATGAGTTAGATAGGTGTATGAAAGAGAGTAGAAGTGTTAGTGTTAGGACTGAGGTAGCTGAGGTCATACTAGAGTTTAAAAGCTATAGGGAGAAAGTTTTAGAAGGGCTGAGGCAAATGGCAGAGCGAGTGGTTGATATGAGCGTTAGAGCAAGTAACGTGAGTGTAGTTAGCCCTAAAAGAGATAGGAGTGTGAGTGCCGGAAGAGTAGGGTCGGTTGGTTATGAGTGAGAGCAGCTGTGTTACAGATGCAGTAAGCCAGACACAGGAAGAATGAATGTCGGTGGGCATTAGGGGTGTGTTTCGGGTGTGGGCAAACAGGGTATTTAGTGAGTGAGTGTAAGAAAGATAGGGATATTAAGTGTTACAGGTGTGGACAGGTAGGGCACATAGCTAGTTGATGTCGAGGTAACCTTAAGAACATAGTTTGCGGCAATTGCGGGAAGAACGAGCATTATGCTAGGATGTGTAAGGAGCTGCATGCGAAGTGTGTTGAATGTGGAATGGAAGGTTTCGTGGCGAGTGTGTGTAGGCAAAAGAGGATGAGTCAGGTTGGGAATTTGGGAAACATTGTTAAGGGGATTCAGTTGGGTGGGTCCTATGTGACAGTATGTTTGGGAGAATGCAATGAGTGAGTGGTTGAGGGTGAATAAATGTGAGCCAAGTGTCAGTGAGCAAATGGGTCTGGGAGATCGGCAGTTGGTGTTGGTTGAGTATGGAAGAAAGCGGAAGGTAAGGAAAGGGAAGGAAAGGGAATGAAAGGGGGAAACGTGAGCTGCATGATAGAGGGGTTAGTGTTAGGGTAAAAATGGTGGATAAGGCATGTAATGCAGATGACTTTAAGGGGAGGAATGATACATGTAGCGTGTGTGGGTTTGAATTGTTAGGGTTTAGTGAAGTTTCACCAGGTAGGGAATCAGGTGGTAAGGATATGGTTGGCAGTATGAATGAGTCTCTACGGGAGTTTGGCAGGGGTGTAAATGAGGTAAGTGATTTGGTGGCAGAGTTAAAAGAGATATTGGGAAAGAGTTAGAAGGGGTAGATAAGATAGTGAGCGGGATTTGGGAGGATGGTAGTGAAGGAGATGGTAATGGGAGTCTGACTGGAAGTGGTCTGCGTCCAAGCATCCGTGAGTGTTATGGAAGGCTATTTATAAAGTATGGGTGTTGTGAGTGTAAGGTGTCAAATGTAATGGGGGAGGAAATATGGAGGAGTTATGGAGTTCCATTTGGCAACATCTGTGTGTGAGAGAGAGAGAGTAATTGCTGGATGGGTAGTTAATGATTGAATTGGCTTTTGGTGAGTTCTGGGTTGTCTGCTGGTGCAGCTGGAGTTGAAAGTGGTTAGAGTTCTGTGTTTTTGTAGTCAGTCTTTAGTCTGTGGATCAGAGCCTGTGAAAGACCGACGTTTTGGGCAGCAGTCTTTGCAGTACTGTTGTTGGTAAGTTGTGTTGTGTTTTCAGGGAGTTGTTTGAGTTATTTGTGCTTGTGTGTTGGGAGGTTGCTGAGCTTGAGTTATATGCGAGTTGTTGCAGTTGAGAGTTGTTGTTGGGGGTTGTTTTTGGTGAGCTGTTGTGATTTCTTGGTGTTGTTGATGTGTATGTGTGTTGCCTTTTTGTGTTAGTGATTGTTTGTGCAGTGGTCTTTTGTTGTGGTTGTATTCCTTGTTGTTTGCTGTGTAGTTGAGTTATGGTTGTATTCCTTGGGGTTGTGTTGTTGAGTTGTGGGGTTGTTGTCTTTGTTGTTGTTGGTATCTCTGTGACCTCGACCAGCAGACAGCATAGCACAGCCTGGAGTATGTGGAGTTGGGTGAGTACATGTATTTATGTTTTGTGTGTGTGTGTGTGTGTGTGTGTGTAGGTGGGTCAATTGTCCTGCGTGTATTCAGTAGTGTAAAGAGAAAAGTGTGACTGAGGGTGAGTTTGGTAGCCGGATTTGTTAAGTTTATGTAAGGGGGATTTTGTCTGCTTGTTTTTTAAGCTTGTGATCCTGCCACAAAGTAACTTTTAAAATTTCCCCTTTGTGTAAGTCAAGTTCTATGTGTCTGCTCAAATAAATAATTTTACTTCATTTTGACGGGTGCATTATGTCATAAATAACACTAGTTGTGAATTATACGTATCATATGAAATGAAAATTATTCTAGTTCTTAGTATGTTAAGAAAAATTAGATATCTCAATTTTGGTGAATTTTTGAAAAATTAACAAACGGGTAGTGTCACCAATAATTTACAATGTGCATGTACATCTTACATTTGTTTCATTGTGTTCTGATTCATATAGATCAAAAGAAAGGCAGTTTATTGCAATTTTGTGCTGTAGAAAAAAAATTGGTACTATCTCCATTTACTAATTTTTGGTTATTTTAAAAAGTAACAAAAAATGGCAAATTTTTTATCAATTTACATTTTCCAAGGCTTACAAACCTGAGGTCATAACAATAGGATAATCTTCTAGCCTGCTGGAAACCAGTTAAAAACAATCAAAGATGGTAAAGCAAGGAATCTGTAGCATCTGGCAATCCATACATATACAAGGTGGGAGCTGATCGCCGACCAAGCTTAGGACCTCGTGACACGTCTTTCTTCCAACGCAGTACACGAGAGGGGTGGCAAGAGGAGGGTTTGTAAGCTATGAAAAATGCAGATTGATTAAAAATTTGCCATTTGTTCATATGTGGAACAAACCTTCGGTCTTAACAATAGGATAAACTTATACTTGGAGGGAGGTAGAAGTACCATGAACCAGCTGGGGGTTCAGGCCACCCGACCATCCTTCTTAGAAGAACAAGTTCTAAAGGAGTGGGGTCATAGCCTGCGTAAGAATAGGTAGATGAATACCCAAAAACTCAGTCTGCTGGGCTCAGTACAATCTGGTATGACCAGATTCACTGCACTCGTGGAAGATTAGGTGAACTTTGTTCCAGTAACAAACCTTTCAAGCCACAGGGATTTGTCACCACTCCCTTGCTAGAGGGAGGAGCATATGCTACTGGGAAGTAGATGTCTGTTGTATAGGAACAAAACAAATAATTATCACCAGTATGGCTACCAGACCAGTTCCAGTGAATGATGTCATTCTTCGACCTGCCTGAAGGAAGAAGAAAGGAACAAAGAGAAAGAAAGAGACCAGTTACTCAATCATTCTTTCTTCCACACAAACATCTTGGGTAAGATACACATTGTCCTGTCAGGGACTAGATGAGCTACACAACCTGTTGGGCAGCCACCACAGGGGCCAAGGGAAACAAGTCCAAGAACCTGTGGGCAATATCCTTCAGATAAATTGAAGTGAACATGGTTTGATGTAGCCAGCGTTCAAAATTCTATGAACAGACATGTTCTTAAAAGCCAGAGAGGAACATAAGCTTCTGATGTCGTGCAAGGAAATTGTGTTCTTGGAAACTTCCTTCCTGCCACAGCTTCTACAGACAAAAGGTCTTCAATGCCTAGGTCTAAGGTGACAAGTCCTTTCCAGATAGCAGCGCAGAGCCCTGACGGGACAAAGCCATAGTTCCTGTGGATCACTGTCCACGGTCATTCAGTGGGGCCATTGAGAATGAGGCAAACCTGTCATCATGCACAGAGGGATTCTGAGTTTTGGCCACAAATTCCGGGACAAATTCGAAGGCTACAGACCCCCAACCCCTGGTCTGTATCACATCATAACTCAGGCCATAGAGTTCTCCAACTCTTTTCGGGGATGCCAAGGCCAAAAAAAAAACTGTTTTCAGTCAGATTCCTTTCTGACGACTGATGTAAGGACTTGAATGGAGCTCGAGTGAGACTTCCGAGGACAAGGGACAGATCCCAAGTTGGAGGTGTGAGTTCTTTTGGTGGACAGGATTGCTCAAAACTACTAAACAACAAAGAGATCTCCCAGGATTAAGTGATGTCTATGCCCTGTAGGCATAAAACTAACCCTAATGCAACCCTGTAACCTTTAACAGCTGAAACAGACCAGCCTTTCTTACCCCAGAGGAATATGAAGAAGTCCGCTATATGCTGAACAGAGGCTCCAAGTGGAGAGAAATCCCCTCAATGACACTATCACAGTAGACTGCCCACTTGCCCAAATAAAGTGCTGACGAAGACTTCCCGAGATAGCCGGACATGTGGCCCGCTGCTTTGCTAGAAAGTCCTCTCGCTTGCAGGAGATATTTAATAGTCTCCAACCGTGAAGAGACTGTCTCTACTGATTGGTGGCACCTCTCCACATGAGGTTGGCAAAGGTGATGCCATGGGGGAATTTCCCTCAGTACTTCTGAAAGCAGATACAGGTCTGGGAACCACTCTGTTTGAGGTGCCACTAAGGCCATCCTGAGATTTTGAGGGCTTGACGGATCAGGCAAAATGGAGGGAAGGCATAAACTTTGATATTGTCCCAGTGACGTTGAAGGGTATTAGGTAATATTTTTAGTTTTTTGTTCATTGCTCATATGCACTATGTATTTTGCTGTGCAGTTGTTTTGCATTTTGCATGTGATATGTGTAATTTGTCACTTTAATATAGAACCTCTGTTATGCCTGAGCATACCTACCTAAATATTTTAAGGAGGCCCGGTCACACTGTCATGTCTGCAGTATATGGACCTACACCTATTGCTGTCATTTTATTGTATAATCTCTCTTATGCCTTGGCATACTTGTTTAACATAGTCAAGCAGACCTTTATGCCTTCACACCTGTGAGATTTGCCCAAGTGGGTTGGTCTGCCACCAGTTTTGCTATAGCCAAATACTATACCAGTTCAGACATTCTAGGAGTGCTGCTATGGATTTGTCTTTTCCTGATCTAAATCTTAACTCTGTTTGTGACAAAGACTTTATTTTTTATGGTTTTTGGAGAAGAACAAAGTTATTTCATGATGTTTCTTCACAGTTAGCTTCCCTGTCTTGTCCTTTTATCATCAAATCTCTCCCAGCTGACAGCTGTGCTATGGCCACATGTCTTGCAGCACTTCAACCCTGCTCACCTGCTTCACTAATAACACCCACTCCACACATGTTTTGCCAGAAGACTGTAGTACCCTGTCATCTCTGACATCTGTCTTGCCTGTTCACCAGACTGCATCTCTGTCTACACACTAGTTTTCTTATGCCCACAGAGTGACTTACCTGTTTGTATTCTGCTTTGTAAATTGCCCAACCACAGGATATGTTGGAAGTGGAAGATGATGCTCTCAAATTCTGCTTCAGAAAGGCCTTTACATCAATATGTGCATTCACATGCTTACTTTTTACTAGTGCAGGTACATCTTTATACCTGAACCTGTAACTGCTACACCGAAAACACCCTCTCTTGATTGTGCCACAGATGAAGATGTTACTTAACCATTGCTGTTCCTCTCTTGACTTCCCTTTACTCCTTTATTTTCTGAGATTACACTTCTATACCAAAGGAGCAATGGCAGATAACTGGGTCTTGGCCATTGATGAGTGTTGTCATGCTGAGTGGAACCCTATGACATTGCCTCCATAGATGTGAAAGTTGAAGAGACTGTACTTGAAGGTGACCTGAGCAGGGCCAGTGACTGTTAACACTAGAAAAAAAAAAAAAAGTAAGAGCACTGATCCATCAGTAAGGAGGATTTATCATCCCTGGACACGAAGGGTCGTTTTCTGGTTCCGAGTGTTGTTTTGACCTGGCAACAGCTATTGACCCTTCTTCATTCCTTTTTGTTGGTTCGGAGATGGCATGATATAAACAAAGATATGGAATATAAGTTTAAAGAAGAAAGGGAAGAGGAGAGAAATGCACGACTGAATTTTTTGCTCAGCCTCTTCTACACAGCCGAAAATAAGATCTGGGCAAGTTTCAGAGACGTTTCATCATGCGATGAACTCGTACAGGCTGAGGGGATGAAGAACCAGCCTGAGAACTCTGATAACAGTGGAAATCAACACGGCCTCAACAGGAGGTGTGGGGAGGAGGAGGAAAGGCAACGGATGTCTTGCACTACGTCTCCTGTTAGAAACTCTGGGATACCTACTACCAAACACAGAGTCCATCCAATCAACCAACTCCAAGAAGATTTCTGATGGGTTGACAACCAACTGCAATGACGTTATGGACGATGATGGAAGTCACGTCATGGCAACAGGCAGAAGAGCGATGTCACCAAAGGAGACATCACAGGCAAGAGATTTATGAGAATGACAACACGGCATTTGGACTGATAGCCCAAGTCAAGGGTCTCAGTGACAGCGAAGTTGGCGAAAAAGGCCTTCTGCCTCCTCCCACAACCAGAGGGCCTCCCCAGGACACGTACACGTGATGGATAGCGAAGAATTTCCATGAAAATCCATCATCAAAGAAATAGGAGAAGAGATTGTCCCTCAGTCAAACACAGTGCTAAACTATGCAGTCAGCAGATTCTGCACCCATGACATCACAGGACCATTTATGACTTCACACAGTAGATTAATGTTACAGAGAGAGAGAGCGAGAACATTGTGTACAGTGCAAAATAACAAAACAAATAAGTAGTACAATTATATCATAAGACAAAAGAGTACCAAGTCGAACAATATAGGTAAACAATATATAAAGAATTCATTAAGGTTGGTATCCCCGCATGACGACGCTCCAATGTTCAGCAGGAAAGGGGCTCCAAAAACAGCAAGGAATGCACTGCTGACAGTACTGACTGCTTCCAAAGTCTCACTTGTTTACAGCACAATACAGCACAAACACAAATAAAAATTAGTGAAGTGGCATCTCTGTCTGAGGGAAGCAAAGCAGAGGGCTCCCAAGTTCTGGGTGACTGCCACTAGTGCCAGACTTCCAGATGAGAAGCAGGCTGACAACTGAAGAGCCTGTAAAGAATGTAATATTCTCTCTCCCTCAGGAAAGAAGATTCCTGAGAGAGGCTAAAAGAAACACATTTATGTGAAGATGGAAGGAAAGACAGGAGTGAGCTGTACAACCCACGCCCCACTCCCATCAAAATAACAGGAGATGAGATGAAAATCACAACTGGCCCTGTAAGCAGACTCCTATTCCAGTCAGCTGAATCCAAGCATAAAAACTTGTCTGCAACACAAACCCCCTAAAACATTACAAAGTTTGTAGAAATGTGTGAGAAGGTAAAAAGATACATAAAAACATTAATGTCAATACAAATGTTTTCAACAGCGCCTCAGTGACGTGGCTGGTTTGGTGTTTGCTTCTCACCTCGGTGGTCGCTGGTTCGATTCTCGGCCATTCCATTGAGGAGTGAGAGATGTGTATTTCTGTTGATAGAAGTTCACCCTCGACGTGGTTCGGAAGTCACGTAAAGCCGTTGGTCCCGTTGCTGAATAACCACTGGTTCCATGCAACGTAAAAACACCATACTAAAAAAAAAAAAAAATTTATCTTTAATAAAACAAAAGTAAAATACTAAACAAAAGTAACTGGGACCTGTCTCTCTGAAGGGACAGTACTCCCTTGAGAGACGGACCAGCATATCACTCACAACGCAAGTGATGACAATGCAGAGGAAAAGTCGCATCTACTGTAATTTGTATCTGTCCCCAAGGAAGGTCAACACTGAAATTAAGGAAGGTGTCTAAAAACGCTGACGTCCTGTGAGCTTCTGGGCTGAATAGTAAAATGAAACAATGCACAGGCTCTGATAAAAAAACCGGCTTGGGAAAAATAGAGCAAAGCGATGCACAACTCTCCAAGGTGGTTGAAGAAAGACTGGTGCATCACAAGATTCCAAGCCTGGTCAGTGACCAGCATCATCCACCTCGTATACGCATGAGTTGCCAGATGCCACAGATTCCTTGTTTTGCAATCTTTGATTGCTTTTAAATGGTTTCCAGCTGGCACTATAAGATTATCCTATTGTTAAGACTGAAGTTTTGTTTTGCGTATGAACAATGTAAGATTATCTGGTTAGCCTGAAAGATGGCTCCTGCAATTCATAGAGATACATCCAGTATATAATGGTCTGTGGACACACACACCACATGGACCAGCAAAATTATGAGAATCAATGTCACAGGAGACAGGCCTACCCCATGCTTGCCCTGGCCTTGGGCATCTTTGCATGAGTCAGTTGTCTCACACAAGGAAAAAAGTATCACCAACAGTGAGTCTCACACAAGGAAAAAAATATCACCAACAGTGAGTCTCACACAAGGAAAAAAATATCACCAACAGTGAAAATCTCCCTCTCTCTTTGTATAAACATATTTTCCCCATGCAACAAAATATAGTAGGTACACAAATTACATAGAATCCACGGTATATCTTTATTACAAAAACTATTTACATATTTACTAAACAGTTAAAAGTAACCATACATCTTACATAAAATACATTAACAAATAGGCTACCTTAATCGTATATCAAAATTACCTTTGATGATAACAAAAAGTTGATCACTCTTTATAATTGTAATAACTCTTTCCGTTTTTCTTTGCCTCTCAATATTGCACTCTTGAACAATTTACAATACAAATTAATTGATGCAGTAGTATCGTCATTGCCTGGAACAGGATATGTAATAAGATTAGGGTTACAATTAGTGTCAACAACTCCTACTGTAGGAATGAGCATTTTTGCTGCATCTTTAACACCAGTATGTTGTTGTAAGCCAGTGTCTAGTGTGTTTAGGAAAATAAGGAGATCTGGTAGTCTTGTAATGCAACCAAATGAAACAGCTGAATTTGTTAAAGTTCCTTGGTACCAAAAACGTGTGTGGGCATACTCTCCACATTCTTTAGCACAGTTTTCTACGGTAACCTGAAATAAACAAAGATTTATTTGCATTAAATCCATCATGACATTTACCAAAAACTAGCAAACATATTTGGTATTCAAGAATTACACATTTGATAGTCAGTTTACATTTACCAAAAACTAGCAAACATATTTGGTATTCAAGAATTGCACATTTGATAGTCAGTTTACATTTACCAAAAACTAACAAACATATTTGGTATTCAAGAATTGCACATTTGAGTCAGTTTAAACATTGTCTATGAATGAACAAAAGTAAAAACCTTTCTCAGTAAATATTTTCAGATCCTGAATAAAGGCACTCTGCCAAAATTGTTCTGATGGAAATTCAAACCTCTTCCTCTTATAGAAAAATTGTGTGTGAAAGGGGGAGTGGGGTATCCCACTGACCTGCTGTAAGCCAATACTTTCTCTTCAGCCTTGAAATAATATGGATGTGTGCCAAGCTGAAACAATATTATTGTAACTTTGTCTTGTTTACATGAAGAGTGCTGCACAACAGTAGTATTGAACAGATGTGTGGAGGAGGTGGATAGGTGTGTGGCTGTTCTATGTCCTGTGCCTTTGAATCTCATTTTTTCTCACTCTGCAGAGGCAGGTCCTGCAGTCCTGTGAACCTTACATTGGAAGAGCTATGGCATGAAATGGAGAAAGGCATTTGCCCATGTCTTCTGGGTCTGGCTGCATGGAGTTTAATACTCTGCCACTGACGCTGCTAATGCTTTTTGGCATCTTCCTCCTGGAATGTCCTCCTTCACTCCCTTCCTTTTCTACTCATTCTTCTCTGGTTTGGTTAGGAGGGGCACATGCATGAATGTAGGTGAGCAACATGCTCTCAAACAGTCATGGGCCTGGTAAGGCCATGACATATGCATTTGGTTAGTCACTGCCTATCGCTGTTTCATTAGCTGCTGCTGGTATGTCTACATCATGGAGTACCTGCAGCTGATGTCGCCCATCTCAGAAGGCCTCTCACAAGGAAGTCCATTGAATTTCAAGTGAACACTGTTAGTGGCAGTGTTTGCTTACCCAGGCCAGAGCTTACACAAGATTCTCCGAGGTGCTTGTAATCTAGTGACTCCCCATTTCTTCCAAGGCAGGATTACCATGGACTCTTCTTCTGTTCATACTTCAGCCAAGGTAAACATGTTCATATATGTGCTACCTTCTAATGCAGCACATATATGATCATGTACATGAAGACAGAAGGTTCAAGTGTAACAGCTCACCACTGTACATCATCACTGTTGGAAAACACATGATTGCATGGGCCCTTGGGGGTGTTCCTGGTTTTCAAAGATCTTCCAACAGTGCATGTGCTCGTTCACTCTGGTCTTTACTAGTTCGTCTGTGGTTGAAAAGTGCATTCCATTATGAGTCCACCTTATCTCGTGATTCAGTTATCGATACCATTTGATCCTTCATGTCCCCGATCCCAAGAGCAATCACCTGGGCAGACTAGTATGTTACGTCTCTCTTGGAATAGGATCCAAACTTATACCTTGGAGGATCTGTCAGGAGGTTTATGGTTGTCTAGCAGATTATGCAAGACATGGCAGAGACTACCCTTCAAACTGATTTGTTAATGACCACCCCTGAAAAAAATCTCAACATGAAAATATTTCCTCCTTGGTTGCAAAGTCACCATCCACCATCACGGCTTAACCTCTGGTTCACCATGCTGGCTGACTTGGTTGCTACTAGACTAATCTCACGGTGATGGGACTTTGTTGTTACTAGACTAAAATCCAAGGGTGATGGGGTACCTATAAGTTCCAAGGTTGTTAACATGAAGAACCACACTGACTTTCTTACAACATCAATCTGTAGGCAAAATTTGTCCTGACAAGATGTGACAATTTGTCTGGGTTCCTCTTAACTCTCTCCATGAAGCAACCGTCGTACATGGGGATTATGTGAGGACTACGTGAGGTCGTCAACGTTACACATAAAGTATAGTACATACGTACATCAGTGTTACGTGCTTTACCATGCACTACTTTTGGGAGGTTCTGTCACTTGTTGGGCCAATTCCGGTAAGTGTCACATCATGCTTGCTCAGTGCATACGCTTGCTAAGCACTATAATACATTTGCTTCATGCATATCCCCGTGTTGCTTATCCAGTTGGTCGCGGCTATTTCTCCTGCATATGGCCATGTTATCACTTACGTGAGCATACGTGGCCTTGATATGGGAGTGTGAACGGAGCTTAAATGTGCAAATCCACAATGAAAGACATACTGTACTCAATTTATTAAATGGTACTGTGATAGAGCACAGTAGCTGTAGTTTATCAGATTCTTCCACTATGATCCAAGAAAGAAAATGTGTAATTGGTCCAAAGCAAAACTTGCTTCTAAGATCAAGAATAGGATTTCAAAGCTTGTTACTATATCTCAGCAAGATGGTGATTTGTGTGATCTTTATGTCGATCTTGGATATTGGTTTTAAAGTACAATACACTCACTGTTTGTTAGTGATTACCATACATACTATTTGCTTCTGGCAGATGCACAACAATTTTAAGTTCTATATCACCACAACATTAGATAATTTCAGCATATAACAGCTTAGAAGTTTATCAGTGATCAAGTAGAGTACGTATATATCAGCGTTTATGTACTGAACAAAGTTTACAAAGTTGATGTGTATAAATAATCAGTTCAATGCTTGTTCAATACACCAACTTACCCTAGTGTGCCACAGGTTATCAGGTCCAACACCGTTGCCCTACTTCCAGTTTTATATAATTTAGAAATGAAGAGAAAGTGAGAGACTTGTAATGAGGCGAGATCAAATTTTACCACTAAGATGAAAAAATGAAACTATATTATTACCGTACTTTGCAAGTATTTCATCATACAAATGAAAATAGTAGTATAGCAATATGCTAAGATCAGTTATTACAAAACTCAGAACATGACAAGTGGCTTAGTATCAAATTTTAAATATCAAAACCAAATACCAAAACCATTCAGAAGTAAAAATAAAATCTTTCCTCTATCTAAGTCAGGGGTGTCAAACTCAAATCCTTTCAAAGGCCAATTATGCATTTGGTTATGGTCTCGAGGGTCCATCAAAGATTTGGTAATTACTTATTCCTTATAACTCATTTATTAAGATTTGCAATAAAATAGTCTTATTGCCAGCAATTATAATATGAAATAAATTAATAAATATTGTCATATGAATGAAAGGTAAAACTTATTATGTCTTGTTTTAACAGTTTTAAGTTATAGTAGCTCGAGTTGAAAAACCTCTTGGCACCTCGCGGGCCACTTAAGACCATCCCACGGGCCATGAGTTTGACACCCCTAATCTAAGTAATGTCCAGCAGAATTTGAATATGCATCAAGTTTAGCTAAATAAGAGGAAAACTTCCAATGTCATAGGCATTTTTATTTTATTCCAAGAGGAGATCTCACTCAGTCTTTGGGCATACACCTGACCAATGCCATCTTGAAACACAAAAGACAATGAGTTTTAAGCAATACTCCTTTACTGTAAGTAATGAAAGGGTTAGCATAACAAAAATCCTGATACAACTCTGTACGTACCTGGTGTTGTGGAGTACGATTGACAAAAAGAATAATGCCCCCTCGAAAGGCAATGTGAGCTGTGAAGTTTAAAGCTTGACGAAGATATTCAGCTGTTTGGTCTAAATCAATGATAACATGGCCCAGCCGTGATCCAAATAAAAAGGGAGTCATGTTGACGTGCACAGAGCCTTCCTTATGGCCCAAATGAACACGAGCCTTGAACAAATCTTCTACAGTGAAGAGTTCAGCAACTTTGAAAAAATCAGGATGTTTCAAAACTTCTTTCAATGTTTTTTCATGTGAAGTTAAATCTGCAGAGTAGACAAGAAATCACCACTTTACTATAATCAGTCTTTTAAAACTATAAACCAGTTTCAGTACTTATTACATTACTAATACTGCTTCACACTATACACCATAAGATACACCATCATGACAAAAGATATCTACTGAATTTATACAACATACAACTGACCATACGCTATTACAATCACATCACATAAAAGACAAGTTAAATTTTGAATCTATGCAGACAAATGCCAATTTAAAAATAACCCAAGCAAGGAAAAATAAGTTAATCATCATTCTGGTTTTTAAAATGTCTGTCTAGGAAATACCAAAGGAACACATAAAAATTATATTTATTTCCAAATCGATAAAAAGGGAAAATGAAAATCCTTGGAAACTTTTCTTCTTCCTCATCTTTCTCTTATTATCACTGCCATTTCTCACTCTTACACCAATAAAAACACCTGTAATATAATGAATAAGTAACAATTTTTAATGGTCAAAATCATCACACTTTCAGAGTATAAACTCTATTATGGTTTATTTATTCAAAAATAAAATAAAAATCCACCTAGTAATTTTACCAACCAAAACCTTTTATATAAGAGTATATCCCTGACTCACTCACTGTCACAAAGACTATTCCTTCAGCTGCAAGGACTGAGTTTGATTTAAAGCTTATTTTTTCCTAGGGAAATACAAACCAACACCATTTATATAAGAGACTTGCTCATTAACTCTTAAAAAGCCTAGTCGCTATTTACCAAAGTTTCTCTCGTATGCCGGAGGCATTCGGGAGTTAGCGCCGAAGCGGGAAAAAAGTTTTTAAGATTAAGAGTTCATTTTTGGCTCCTTTTATTGTCATTTCCTGAAGTTTAGTATGCAACCATCAGAATTGAAAAAAAAAAAAATTATCATATATAAATATTGGAATACTATATGACAGCACAAAAAAAAATTTTCATATATAATTGTATACAAATCACGCTGTGAGCAAAACAGTTAAAGCTAAGGAGTTAATTTTTTTTTGTTATATTGTACACTAAATTGCAGGGATTTTGGTATATAACAAATTGTAAAACGATCAAAGCAACACAGAGAAAATATCACAAAATGATATATGAATTCGTAACGTGCAGACGTAAAGTTTTTTTTTCAAAAATTCACAATAAATCGAAATATTGTGCTAGAGACTTCCCATTTGTTGCAAAATGAAGGTAATTGATTGAATATTACTAGACTGTAAGTGTTTTAACTTACAATTGCAGTTTTCGACCATTTCGGACAAGTTAAAGTTGACTGAAGGTCGAATTTTTTCTATTTATTGTGATTTATATGTAAATATTTCAAAACTGATAAAAGCTACAACCATGAGTTATTTTTTGTTGTATTCTACATGAAATTGCGCACATTTTCATGCATAACAATTTATGTAACACCTAATAGAAAACGGTGCGAAAATTACGACAAGGTGACTAAAGAAATTCTGAGATTTTCAGCAGAGTTACCATGCGCAGAGGTAAGGAAAGTTTTTTTTCAAAAATTAAACATAACTCAAAATATTGTGCTAGAGACTTCCCGTTTGTTGCAAAATGAAGGTAAATGATTGAATGTTACTAGAATGTAAGAGTTTTAGCTTACAATTGCATTTTTCGACCATTTCGGTCGAGTCAAAGTTGACTGTAGGTTTAAATTTTGGAACTTATTATGATTTATATAAAAATATTTCAAAACTGATAAAAGCTACAACCATGAGTTATTTTTTGTTGTATTCTACATGAAATTGTGCACATTTTCATGTATAACACTTTATGTAACGCCTAATAGGAAACGGTGCAAAAATTACAACAAGGCGACTAAAGCTTTAAATTCTGAGATTTTCAGCAGTTACTGCGTGCAGAGGTAAGGAAAAGTTTTTTTTCAAAAATTCACCATAATTCAAAATATGGTGCTAGTCTTCCTGTTTGTTGAAAAATGAAGGTAAATGGTTGAATGTTACTTGAATGTAAGAGTTTTAGCTTACAATTGCATTTTTTTACCATTTCGGTCGAGTCAAAGTTGACCAAAGGTTGAAATTTTGGCATTTATCGTGATTTATATGAAAATATTTCAAAACTGATAAAAGCTACAACCATGAGTTATTTTTAGTTGTATTCTACATGAAATTATGCACATTTTCATATATAAAACTTTATGCAACGGCTAATATAAAACGGTGCAAACATTACGACAAAGTGACGAAAGAATTTCTGAGATTTTCGGCTGAGTTACCATGCGCGGACGTAAGGAAATGATATTGTTATGATACAATAAAGTTTCATACATACTTACCTGGCAGATATATACATAGCTATCGACTCCGTCGTCCCCGACAGAAATTCGAATTTCGCGGCACACGCTACAGGTAGGTCAGGTGATCTACCGGCCTGCCGCTGGGTGGCAGGACTAGGAACCATCCCCGTTTTCTAATCAGATTCTCTCTTCCACCTGTCTCCTGCGGGGAGGCTGGGTGGGTCTTCAATTGTATATATCTGCCAGGTAAGTATGTATGAAACTTTATTGTATCATAACAATATCATTTTCATACATTCAACTTACCTGTCAGATATATACATAGCTGATTGACACCCTTTGGTGGAGGGCAAGAGACAGCTAACTACTGACTAGACAGGTAAACAACATATGTTGTAGGTCTTTATAGACCTTGGTTCCTCTGTTTCTAGACGAAGGGTTGACTTCCTAGCTATTGCATAGGAGTCTGCTTCGTCTCAAGAGCCTTAGCAAGATAGTGATCTGTGGCCAAGAGTTCTTGTGGGTCTACCGATGGGGTCTTATCCACTTACTCGGTCGAGCCTAATTGGCATTTGTCAATGGGTGCTAATCCGCTTATATGACAACATGCCTATGCCTATTGGCATAACTAAGGAGCGCAACACCGATCCCGATCACCTGTTCCTAACATGAGGGTTCGCGCTAAATTGAAAAAGAGTTATCCCCCAAACTCCTTTCAAACCTCAAAAAAAAATCACTGAGTTAAAATAAATTCAATTCATTATTAAAGGATCAGTGTCGGCTCCTTATCCCAGCAACGTATCCGCTGATACGTATAAACCAAGAGAGAAGGATCTCTCGTAGGTTAACTTGAAGTCCTTCGTGTAATGAGCAGTCAACACATAGTTGCATCTCTCATATGTTAAAGCTAATATGTCTTCCTGACATATTGTTACGAAAAGAACAAGAATTTGCAAAAGCTCGCACTTCATGAGCTTTTAAATTCTCAGCTGTTTGAAGGTATCATCAAGTCACTTATGAAGTGCTTTAGAGATCACCATTGTTTCAAAGAAGACTAGGACTTTCTTTGAACTGGATCTCATCTGGATGAAGCCTAGCGCCTGGCTTGCGCCTGGCTGGCGCGAGGATATCCTGTTTGGAATACTCCTGGCGCCTGACAGTCGTAAAACTCTTCGAATACTCCTGCCGTCTGGAAGGCGCATCTCGCTCCAAATACTCCTGGCGCCTGTTAGGAGTATTAAGCTCAGAATACTCCTGGCGCTTGGTAGGCACATCGCGCTTCGAATACTCCTGGCGCCTGGTAGGAGTAAAAAGTCTAGAATACTCCTGGCTCCTGGGAGGAGTATCGAGGTCAGAGTACTCAAGGCGCCTGGCAGGAGTATCTCTCCCCTGACCTATGGAAGGCGCATCTAGTTCCGAATACTCCTGTGGCTTGGTAGGAGTATCGCTCATGGAATGCGCCTTTCGAATGGCAAGTATATTGCGCTTAGCGGGCGCTATACTCCTATCAGGAGTTCTCTCTTCTCCAGTTGGCTCCTGTTGCTTGGATGAAGATCTGGGCCTAGAACGATCTACAGTAAAGTCAGGCTCTTTGCGCCTACTTGGCGCCTGGCTCCTAGTTGGCGCCAGACGCTTGGCAGGAGTTACTTCCTTTCCCACGTCTCGCCTGCCTAACGCATCGCTCCCCCCAGAGATGGCCGCTTGTGCGACAACTCCCCTGTAGGGTTCGTCGCGCCCGACAGGAGATCGGTATTTGGATCTCTTAATCGGAAGCCTGTCATCCTTTTTACGAGTAGGCTCTTTAGAAAGTACTCCTACCAAAGACGCTAATTGCTCCTGCACATTCATCAAAATTTAGTCAGCTACATCCAGTAGACGATAGGAAATCTCAAAAGTCCGAGAGACAAGTCTTCCTCCGAGGAGGATCCTTATTGCATACTTCCGTTGCTAACGAGTTCTCCTCCTACATGTTGATGAGTTTTCTCGTTGCAGAAGCTTCCCTATCCTTGCCCGAAGGAAGGGAAGGAGCTTGGAATTTTAAAGAGATTCTGAGCTGAAATTGGTAGGACTCCTGATTTCTAGCTCTTGAATGTATCTCTCTGAACCTTTTGGGAAGTAGTTTGAGCCCTCCTCGCGTTCCAAAGACTCTGTCAGTAAACGTTTAAACCTTGTCTTCTTCTGTAGATGACAATGTCACTACATTACCCGGACAACGAAACCTCTATCTGAAAGCGTTGATCCAGGAATAAAAGGCTTTAGTTCTTTTGCCAAACATACTATGCTGGCCAGAACCCATTGCCGAGTCTTCATAGACTTTGATTCCAGATTCTAAAGCCCAAAATTTCACTTGTCCTTTTGATCGTTTAGGACCAAGAGAAACATTTGATTAGGAGCAGCTCCATCTTGTCGGAACACGGAATCTGAGGCCCAAATTAGGATCCCATTCTAAGTATAAGATCTCTTACTCTTATCGTATAGAGGTATTGTATAAGATCCCGAAGATCTTAATTCTCTACTATCTCTAATATTCTTTGTCTAGACAGAGTATATCTTTTTACTGTGTTCATTGATAGCATAAAATACCAAGGTGATTCTTCCCTCTGAAAGGGAAGAAAACCATTATGTGGTTCACAGAGGTATCGGAAGAGGACAGTTTCCCCTTTCTATCTAGCACGATCTGCAGCAACTCTATGTCTTTAACATATTTAAAGGAATTATCAAGCTTCCCTTGAAAAATCCTCTCATTCATATTTACTTCTGGTCAGTCTGCACGCAGACAGACTCAGAGTGAATAGGTTTTTCAGGTCCAATAATATTTATAATAGATTCCGATAAAATCTCTACTCTCTTAGAAAAACCTTCCGACACATGCTGAAAGAAGAACGTGACCTCTGTGAATCCAACCTTTTTATTGCCAAAATGATGCATTCATCTTCTTCCTTTGACGCCCATTTATTTTAATATGTGTTAAGAATATATATAACTAGGGGAAAAAAGACTAAAGTTTATTCCCCTATTTAACTTAAAGATGGCGTATTTTGCTACCTCTCTTGTTTCGAGGAAAAGGAAGCAATCTATAAGAAGCTCGTTCATCTTCTGCCTTGCGAAGAGATCTGTGAATACTTTCCGCAGGGTCTGACAACTCTTTCCAATAAATGTTAAATCGTGCTCTGCCGAATTAAAATCCTTTATAATCCCGTCACATTGTGGTAAACAGCATTCATCTAGGAAACTCTTGTAAGGATAGTAGGAACGCTGTAATTAACCACGGTGTGTGCATAAGGCTTAACCGTATCGTTATCTTAAGGTGAATTTCCTACTACATTCTTACCTCGCCGAGGCAGAGAGATATCCTTAGCAAAACGAATACGATGTTATTCATGTTTGCCTAAAAAAAAAAATCCCCTCAATTCGTGGTTAAGTCCCTGATTGTATGGGAAATCTACTGGTGGAAGCATTCGATCCCTTGGTAGGATTTTTCTGAAAGATGTAACCAACCGTTCACGACCGAGAACCGGATGGTACTAGATTGGCTCACAATTACAGCCGTCTCGTTCACTGCCTGGCTGCATTCATTCTGAGTTGCCAGTTACTCCCTTCAATGAATGGATATAATAAAATTATTCTCGAGTCTAAGAAAGCTCTCAATAATGCAAATTTAAGCCAAACAACCTTTGTTAAATACCGAAGCTGAGTAGGTATTGTCGTAACAAACCTTTTAAGCGAAGTCCTTACTAGGAAAAACCTGTAAGGATATAGATAATTCCGTAGCGAACCAGAAAGGCAACTATGGTATGCGTATATGACTTGTCATTCAGTAGTCGTATACAGCAAGCCTTCCACGACACTCTTTCCCCTCCGACATGCAGAGAAAGAATGGAAATCTTACTCTCTTCGTTCATTTCGTCACTAATCCCGAATGAGTATTAGTCGAAAGAGATCGCAAATGGCAACCGAGGATCGAAGAGAATCTCTCCAGCTTTTATTATCTTGGAGATAAGTCCGTATTTTACGCCTTTCTTATCTGGAAGAGCCTCTAATCAATGAATGAGAGCTCGTACGAATCTTGTTCAACTTCCAAACGATTGCCCCTCTTTCTGTAAATGGTTGGTTGCATTATTTTTTAGAAGGAGGATGATTTTAATATCCTCTTACTAATACTGAACTAATTCTCACAATTCTGCTCTATCTTCCATTCCTCAAGTTGGGACAAGATTGAGCAACCGGAGGAGAGCGCTTCCTTTCGAAAGGTGAAGGGCTTTTAGCAGTACCGACTCTAACCTGACAAGGGCTACGGCAGCCTGTGCTACATCTTGAGTCCCTGCCTGGAAAAAGCCGAACTTGCTCTTGCCTTTATTGCATTAAGACGATCCTGACAAGGGCAACGGCCGCCTGTGCGACCACTCCCGTCCCTATCAGGAGAAGCCTCGAATGTCTTTCACCTTTCGCCTGGAGGACTCTTGGCGGTTGTCAGGCTCTTCTTGTAGGAGAAAGTGCCTGGCGCTAAGCAGGAGTATCTTGCCTAGAATACTCCTGGCGCCTGGGAGGAGTATCGCGATCAGAATACTCCTCGTCCTCGGAATACTCCTGGCGCCTGGCAGGAGTATCGCGCTCCGAATACTCCTGGCGCCTGGGTGGGAGGAGTATCGCGATCGGAATACTCCTCGTCTCGAATACTCCTGGGCGCCTGGCAGGAGTATCGCGCTCCGAATACTCCTGCGCCTGGGAGGAGTATCGTGCTCGGGAATACTCCTGGCGCCTGGCAGAAGTATCGCTTTCCTAGGAGGAGCAACGTGATCGGAATACTCCTGGCGCCTGGTAGGAGTATCACGTTCCGAATACTCCTGGCGCCTGGGAGGAGTATCGTGCTCGTCGGAATACTTCCTGGTGCTTGGCAGGAGTATCGCGTTCCGAATACTCCTGGCGCCTGGGAGGAGTATCGTGATCGGAACACTCCTGGCACCTGGCAGGAGTATCACGTTCCGATCACGATACTCCTGGCGCCTAGGAGGAGTATCGTGATCAGAATACTCCTGGATCCTAGCAGACGTATCGCCCTTGGAAAGTTTTCTTGTTGGAAAGTTCCGAGCATCTGAAAGGCGATCCTCGCCTAGAAAGTTCTGTACGTCTGGAAGGTTATTCGAATCTGAATCTTCCGCCGTTCTGGAAGGTTCCGCTTGTGCGGAAGGTTCTGTGTGCGGAAGGTTCCGATCTCTTGTACATTTGTTCTTGCTTAGAATTCGACAATACTTCCATTTTCGACATAGCCCTCCCTTTCTTCTGAATGAGAAGGACTTCCATTTCCGATGAAGATCCTGGTTCATAGTGCTTCAGGCGCTTTGCGCCTATATTCAGGCCCTTCAGGTGCTTTGCGCCTCGTTTCAGGCGCTTTGCGCCTTATTTCAGACGCTTTAGGCGCATTGAGCCTCGTTACCGGAGCTTCATGCCCAAGGAGCTAGAAGCTTAAAAGTTATATATATATGTGTACTCTCTAAACGAGATCCATATAATTCATTCGATCAACAAATATTCTTTAATATCTAATTCGTTCTTCTCAGAATAGATATATTTTCATATACATGTACCGATGAGGAATTTATTGAAATAACTATTTCAAACCCCCATGGGATAGAGCCCCCCCCCCCGTCCAACCGTACGGGGGGACGAACCCGGATAGGGCAATGCCTCTACCGCAACTGTTATCGAATGATGTCTTCCTTTCTCCGTCTCTTCTGAGGTTCCGATAGCCAGACGAGATTATCTTGCATCTTCATTTACTCTACGCCGTTGAATGTTTCTTCTCCTTATTCGTCAAGACGATAATAATAAGGGGAACACATTGAATTAGGATGCCTTTCCAATGGCTATCCCTGGCAGTCTGGGACGTCCTACAGAACCTGCCGAGGGGACGCCTGATCGGTGGGGGTTCTCCATAACCTCCGTACGGCTTTCGACTTTCCTTCTCCTCCGGGCCAGGGAGCTTGGAAGAGGTCTAGGCCTGGGAGCGAGAGAGCCGATCAGACGCACCCTCTATTGCAATTGGACACTATAATCACTTCTTACCTTATAATAGCTCGTATCTTGAGCTACATTCCTTTATCTTCAAATTGCAAATGAATTTGTAGTTTCTGTGAAGTAAGAAGGTGATGAGGAAACAACACTACTAGTACTGTTAATATTCTAACTGCTTGTCAGAACGAGGGCTATTAAAGCTTCTAAAGAAAGCATATCTAGTTCTATGTTTTCCCGACTTCCTCAAATAGGAAGTTACCTTATTTTCCTCAATCAAATTCTAACATTTATTACACTTTATCAATGAATAAATATTTATATTTCCCTTTCTTGCAAACTATGTAATTGTCTACCGAAAACTTCGGTAGTTACACATCCTCTATTCTTTGAAAACTTCGAAGTTAATTCATTAAAAGTTATTAAAAAGTTATTAAAAACGTATGCCAAACCACCGATCCAGTACTTCCCTGTAAAAGTCGGCCCAGAAGATCGATGGCGATGAAACACGAAAATCAAATCAGGAGGGAAAGTAAAATGATATTGTTATGATACAATAAAGTTTCATACATACTTACCTGGCAGATATATACATAGCTATCGACTCCGTCGTCCCCGACAGAAATTCGAATTTCGCGGCACACGCTACAGGTAGGTCAGGTGATCTACCGGCCTGCCGCTGGGTGGCAGGACTAGGAACCATCCCCGTTTTCTAATCAGATTCTCTCTTCCACCTGTCTCCTGCGGGGAGGCTGGGTGGGTCTTCAATTGTATATATCTGCCAGGTAAGTATGTATGAAACTTTATTGTATCATAACAATATCATTTTCATACATTCAACTTACCTGTCAGATATATACATAGCTGATTGACACCCTTTGGTGGAGGGCAAGAGACAGCTAACTACTGACTAGACAGGTAAACAACATATGTTGTAGGTATTTATAGACCTTGGTTCCTCTGTGTTTCTAGACGAAGGGTTGACTTCCTGCTATTGCATAGGAGTCTGCTTCGTCTCAAGAGCCTTAGCAAGATAGTGATCTGTGGCCAAGAGTTCTTGTGGGTCTACCGATGGGGTCTTATCCACTTACTCGGTCGAGCCTAATTGGCATTTGTCAATGGGTGCTAATCCGCTTATATGACAACATGCCTATGCCTATGGCATAATACTAAGGAGCGCAACACCGATCCCGATCACTGTTTCCTAACATGAGGGTTCGCGCTAAATTGAAAAAGAGTTATCCCCAAACTCCTTTCAAACCTCACAAAAAAAATCACTGAGTTAAAATAAATTCAACTCATTATTAAAGGATCAGTGTCGGCTCCTTTATCCCAGCAACGTATCCGCTGATACGTATAAACCAAGAGAGAAGGATCTCTCGTAGGTTAACTTGAAGTCCTTCGTGTAATGAGCAGTCAACACATAGTTGCATCTCTCATATGTTAAAGCTAATATGTCTTCCTGACATATTGTTACGAAAAGAACAAGAATTTGCAAAAGCTCGCACTTCATGAGCTTTTAAATTCTCAGCTGTTTGAAGGTATCATCAAGTCACTTATGAAGTGCTTTAGAGATCACCATTGTTTCAAAGAAGACTAGGACTTTCTTTGAACTGGATCTCATCTGGATGAAGCCTAGCGCCTGGCTTGCGCCTGGCTGGCGCGAGGAGTCTCCTGTTTGGAATACTCCTGGCGCCTGACAGTCGTAAAACTCTTCGAATACTCCTGCCGTCTGGAAGGCGCATCTCGCTCCAAATACTCCTGGCGCCTGTTAGGAGTATTAAGCTCAGAATACTCCTGGCGCTTGGTAGGAGTAAAAAGTCTAGAATACTCCTGGCTCCTGGGAGGAGTATCGAGGTCAGAGTACTCAAGGCGCCTAGCAGGAGTATCTCTTCCCGAATACTCCTGACCTATGGAAGGCGCATCTAGTTCCGAATACTCCTGTGGCTTGGTAGGAGTATCGCTCATGGAATGCGCCTTTCGAATGGCAAGTATATTGCGCTTAGCGGGCGCTATACTCCTATCAGGAGTTCTCTCTTCTCCAGTTGGCTCTTGTTGCTTGGATGAAGATCTGGGCCTAGAACGATCTACAGTAAAGCCAGGCTCTTTGCGCCTACTTGGCGCCTGGCTCCTAGTTGGCGCCAGACGCTTGGCAGGAGTTACTTCCTTTCCCACGTCTCGCCTGCCTAACGCATCGCTCCCCCCAGAGATGGCCGCTTGTGCGACAACTCCCCTGTAGGGTTCGTCGCGCCCGACAGAAGATCGGTATTTGGATCTCTTAATCGGAAGCCTGTCATCCTTATTACGAGTAGGCTCTTTAGAAAGTACTCCTACCAAAGACGCTAATTGCTCCTGCACATTCATCAAAATTTAGTCAGCTACATCCAGTAGACGATAGGAAATCTCAAAAGTCCGAGAGACAAGTCTTCCTCCGAGGAGGATCCTTATTGCATACTTCCGTTGCTAACGAGTTCTCCTCCTACATGTTGATGAGTTTTCTCGTTGCAGAAGCTTCCCTATCCTTGCCCGAAGGAAGGGAAGGAGCTTGGAATTTTAAAGAGATTCTGAGCTGAAATTGGTAGGACTCCTGATTTCTAGCTCTTGAATGTATCTCTCTGAACCTTTTGGGAAGTAGTTTGAGCTCTCCTCGCGTTCCAAAGACTCTGTCATTAAACGTTTAAACCTTGTCTTCTTCTGTAGATGACAATGTCACTACATTACCCGGACAACGAAACCTCTATCTGAAAGCGTTGATCCAGGAATAAAAGGCTTTAGTTCTTTTGCCAAACAATACTATGCTGGCCAGAACCCATTGCCGAGTCTTCATAGACTTTGATTCCAGATTCTAAGCCAAAATTCACTTGTCCTTTTGATCGTTTGGACCAGAGAAACATTTGATTAGGAGCAGTTCCATCTTGTCGGAACACGGAATCTGGGCTCCCAAATTAGGATCCCATTCTAAGTATAAGATCTCTTACTCTTATCGTATAGAGGTATTGTATAAGATCCCGAAGATCTTAATTCTCTACTATCTCTAATACTCTTTGTCTAGACAGAGTATATCTTTTTACTGTGTTCATTGATAGCATAAAATACCAAGGTGATTCTTCCCTCTTAAAGGGAAGAAAACCATTATGTGGTTCACAGAGGTATCGGAAGAGGACAGTTTCCCCTTTCTATCTAGCACGATCTGCAGCCACTCTATGTCTTTAACATATTAAAGGAATTTATCAAGCTTCCCTTGAAAAATCCTCTCATTCATATTTACTTCTGGTCAGTCTGCACGCAGACAGACTCAGAGTGAATAGGTTTTTCAGGTCCAATATTTATAATAGATTCCGATAAAATCTCTACTCTCTTAGAAAAACCTTCCGACACATGCTGAAAGAAGAACGTGACCTCTGTGAATCCAACCTTTTTATTGCCAAATGATGCATTCATCTTCTTCCTTTGAACGCATTTTATTTATTTTAATATGTGTTAAGAATATATATAACTAGGGGAAAAAAGACTAAAGTTTATTCCCCTATTTAAATTAAAGATGGCGTATCTTGCTACCTTTCTTGTTTCGAGGAAAAGGAAGCAATCTATAAGAAGCTCGTTCATCTTCTGCCTTGCGAAGAGATCTGTGAATACTTTCCGCAGGGTCTGACAACTCTTTCCAATAAATGTTAAATCGTGCTCTGCCGAATTAAAATCCTTTATAATACCGTCACATTGTGTAACAGCATTCATCTAGGAAACTCTTGTAAGGATAGTAGGAACGCTGTAATTAACCACGGTGTGTGCATAAGGCTTAACCGTATCGTTATCTTAAGGTGAATTTCCTACTACATTCTTTCCTCGCCGAGGCAGAGAGATATCCTTAGCAAAACGAATACGATGTTATTCATGTTTGCCTAAAAAATCCCCTCAATTCGTGATTAAGTCCCTGATTGTAGGGGGAATATACCGTGAAGCATTCGATCCCTTAGGAGAGAAAGATGTAACCAACCGTTCACGCCCGCGAGAAAGTGGATGGTACTAGATTGGCTCACAATTACAGCCGTCTCGTTCACTGCCTGGCTGCATTCATTCTGAGTTGCCAGTTACTCCCTTCAATGAATGGATATAATAAAATTATTCTCGAGTTTAAGAAAGCTCTCAATAATGCAAATTTAAGCCAAACAACCTTTGTTAAATACCGAAGTTGAGTAGGTATTGTCGTAACAAACCTTTTAAGCGAAGTCCTTACTAGGAAAATCCTGTAAGGATATAGATAATTCCGTAGCGAACCAGAAAGGCAACTATGGTATGCGTATATGACTTGTCATTCAGTAGTCGTATACAGCAAGCCTTCTACGACACTCTTTCCTTTCCGACATGCAGAGAAAGAATGGAAATCTTACTCTCTTCGTTCATTTCGTCAATATCCCGAATGAGTATTAGTCGAAAGAGATCGCAAATGACAACCGAGGATCGAAGAGAATCTCTCCAGCTTTTATTATCTTGGAGATAAGTCCGTATTTTACGCCTTTCTTATCTGGAAGAGCCTCTAATCAATGAATGAGAGCTCGTACGAATCATGTTCAACTTCCAAACGATTGCCCCTCTTTCTGTAAATGGTTGGTTGCATTATTTTTTAGAAGGAGGATGATTTTAATATCCTCTTACTAATACTGAACTAATTCTCACAATTCTGCTCTATCATCCATTGCCTCAAGTTGGGGACAATGATTGAGCAAACCGGAGGAGAGCGCTTCCTTTCGAAAGGTGAAGGGCTTTTAGCAGTACCGACTTTAGCCTGACAGGGCTACGGCAGCCTGTGTGCTACATCTTGAGTCCCTGCCTGGAAAAAGCCGAACTTGCTCTTGCCTTTATTGCATTAAGACGATCCTGACAAGGGCAACGGCCGCCTGTGCGACAACTCCCGTCCCTATCAGGAGAAGCCTCGAATGTCTTTCACCTTTCGCCTGGAGGACTCTTGGCGGTTGTCAGGCTCTTCTTGTAGGAGAAAGTGCCTGGCGCTAATCAGGAGTATCTTGCCTAGAATAATACTCTGGCGCCTGGGAGGAGTATCGCGATTGTACTACTCCTCGTCCTCGGAATACTCCTGGCGCCTGGCAGGAGTATCACGCTCCGAATACTCCTGGCGCCTGGGAGGAGTATCGCGATCGTACTACTCCTCGTCCTCGGAATACTCCTGGCGCCTGGCAGGAGTATCGCGCTCCGAATACTCCTGGCGCCTGGGAGGAGTATCGTGCTCGGAATACTCCTGGCGCTTGGCAGGCGCAGAGCGCCTCGAATACTCCTGGCTTCTAGTAGGCGCATCTTGTTCAGAATACTCCTGGCGCCTGGGAGGATATCGTTGCCTCGGAATACTCCTGGCGCTTGGCATTGCGCAAGAGCGCCTCGAATACTCCTGGCGTTCACTAGTATGGGCGCATTTCTTGTTTCAAAGGAATACTCCTGGCGCCTGGGGAGGTAGTAATTAAATTCAGAATACTCCTGGCGCCTGGGAGGAGTATAAGCTTCGGAATACTCCCTGGCGCCTGGAGGAGGATATTAAGTTCAGAATACTCCTGGCGCCTGGAAGGAGTATCGTGCTCGTCGGAATACTCCTGGTGCTTGGCAGGAGTATCGCGTTCCGAATACTCCTGGCGCCTGGGAGGAGTATCGTGATCGGAACACTCCTGGATCCTAGCAGACGTATCGCCCTTGGAAAGTTTTCTTGTTGGAAAGTTCCGAGCATCTGAAAGGCGATCCTCGCCTGGAAAGTTCTGTACGTCTGGAAGGTCAATCGAATCTGGAATCTTCCGCCTTCTGGAAGGTTCCGCTTGTGCGGAAGGTTCTGTGTGCGGAAGGTTCCGATCTCTTGTACATTTGTTCTTGCTTAGAATTCGACAATACTTCCATTTTCGACATAGCCCTCCCTTTCTTCTGAATGAGAAGGACTTCCATTTCCGATGAAGATCTTGATTCATAGTGCTTCAGGCGCTTTGCGCCTATATTCAGCTTTGCGCCTCGTTTCAGGCGCTTTGCGCCTTGTTTCATACGCTTTAGGCGCATTGAGCCTCGTTACCGGAGCTTCATGCCCAAGGAGCTAGAAGCTTAAAAGTTATATATATATGTGTAATCACTAAACGAGATCCATATAATTCATTCGATCAACAAATATTCTTTAATATCTAATTCGTTCTTCTCAGAATAGATATACTTTTCATATACATGTACCGATGAGGAATTTATTTAAATAACTTTTTCAAACCCCCATGGGATAGGGCCCCCCCCCCCCCCGTCCAACTGTACGGGGGGATGAACCCGGATAGGGCAATGCCTCTACCGCAACTGTTATCGAATGATGTCTTCCTTTCTCCGTCTCTTCCGAGGTTCCGATAGCCAGACGAGATTATCTTGCATCTTCATTTAATCTACGCCGTTGAATGTTTCTTCTCCTTATTCGTCAAGACGATAATAATAAGGGGAACACATTGAATTAGGATGCCTTTCCAATGGCTATCCCTGGCAGTCCTGGACGTCCTACAGAACCTGCCAGAGGGGACGCCTGATTCGGTGGGGGTTCTACCATTAAACCTCCGTACGGCTTTCGACTTTCCTTCTCCTCCGGGCCAGGGAGCTTGGAAGAGGTCTAGGCCTGGGAGCGAGACAGAGACCGATCAGACGCACCCTCAATTGCAATGGGGAACACTATAATCGCACTTCTACCTTATAATAGCTCGTATCTGAGCTACATTCCTTTATCTTCAAATTGCAAATGAATTTGTGGTGTTTTTCTGTGAAGTAAGAAGGTGATGAGGAAACAACACTACTAGTACTGTTAATATTCTAACTGCTTGTCAGAACGAGGGCTATTAAAGCTTCTAAAGAAAGCCTATCTAGTTCTATGTTTTCTGACTTCCTCAAATAGGAAGTTACCCTTATTTTTTCCTCAATCAAATTCTAACATTTATTACACTTAATCAATGAATAAATATTTATATTTCCCTTTCTTGCAAACTATGTAATTGTCTACCGAAACTTCGGTAGTTACACATCCTCTATTCTTTGAAAACTTCAAAGTTAATTCATTAAAAAGTTATTAAAAACAAAAGTATGCCAAACCACCGATCCAGTACTTCCCTGTAAAAGTCGGCCCAGAAGATCGATGGCGATGAAACACGAAAATCAAATCAGGAGGGAAAGTAAACATATGTTTACCTTCCCAGCGACAGAGAGAATCTGATTAGAAAACGGGGATGGTTCCTAGTCCTGCCACCCAGCGGCAGGCCGGTAGATCACCTGACCTACCTGTAGCGTGGTGCCGTTCGAAATTCGAATTTCTGTCGGGGACGACGGAGTCGATAGCTTATATATATCTGACAGGTAAGTTGAATGTATGAAACATATGTTTACCTTCCCAGCGACAGAGAGAATCTGATTAGAAAACGGGGATGGTTCCTAGTCCTGCCACCCAGCGGCAGGCCGGTAGATCACCTGACCTACCTGTAGCGTGTGCCGCGAAATTCGAATTTCTGTCGGGGACGACGGAGTCGATAGCTATGTATATATCTGACAGGTAAGTTGAATGTATGAAAAAGTTTTTTTTTTTCAAAATTCACCATAAATCGAAATTTTGTGCTAGAGACTTCCAATTTGTTGCAAAATGAAGGTAAATGATTGAATATTACTAGAATGTAAGAGTTTTTGTTTACAATTGCATTTTTCGACCATTTCAGTCGAGTAAAAGTTGACCGTAGGTTGAAATTTTGGCACTTATCGTGATTTATATGAAAATATCTCAAAACTGATAAAAGCTACAACCATGGGTTTTTGTTTTAGTTGTATTTTTATATGAAATTGCACACATTTTCATATAAAACTTTATGTAACGGGTAATATAAAATGGTGCAAAAATTACGAGAAAGTGATGAAAGAATTTCGGAGATCTTCGGCTAGTTACTGTGTGGATGTAAGGAAATTTTTTTTTTTTTTTTTTTAAACAAAAATTCACCAACCAAAATATTGTGCTAGTCCTTCCAATTTGTTGCAAAATGAAGGTAAATGATTGAATATTACTATAATGGGAAGAGTTTTAGCTTACAATTGCCTTTTTCCACCATTTCGGTCGAGTCAAAGTTGACCGAAGGTTTAAATTTTGGCACTTATCGTGATTTATATGAAAATATTTCAAAACTTATAAAAACTACAACCATGGATTGTTTTTGGTTGTATTCTACATGAAATTGCGCACATTTTCAAATATATAAAACTCTATGTAACGGCTAATATAAAAACGGTGCAAAAATTACGACAAAGTGACGAAAGAATTTCTGAAAGATCGCGTCGCTGATGTTTTCTAGTGCCTAGAAATAACGCAATTCGCGCATGTGTGCCTGTTAACGCTCGTAAAACCAAAACAAGAGCTTGATCCGTGAACTCTCAGCATCCCTCAAGGCGCGTGATTTAAAATTTTTCGTAAACTAGGCCTATAACTATTTTTTGTTTCTGCGAATATTTAAAAAGACATTTTGTAGTCAACGTGCCGTATGTCCGATTAGCACCCGACAGACAATTTTAGTCGACGTATAATATGTCCAATAGGCGTTTAAGGGTTAAGAGGGAGGAGATCCCCACAACTGAACGGAGTTGAGAACCACCACAGAACTGCTATGCCATTGGTTGCCTTGCATGAAGGGGTTATAAAAAATCCTGTAACCTCCTACTGGTCTGGTGAGATGGTTGGCAACAGCACTAGGGCTGTGGGGTCAAGTACCCCAAAAAGAATTATTACATAAGAAAAAATATGGGAAATCAGGACATCTTTCATATGAGACTTCATGTCAGTTGGCAGTTCAGTTACCCAGAACATAATTGGTTCAGGACATTACAGGAGACAGGCTGCAGGGAGACTTTCCAATCCTAAATAGCGAAAGGATAACCAAAGTGTCATGTGTACAACTACAGCACATAATTCGGCCTAGACAGTAATCTTCAGGGAATATGGGAAGGAAATCCTGACATTCTGCTTTCACACCTTGCAGCCTTACACCTCAGTATGTACATTGGATGAGATACTGACCCTGCTTGAATCCAGAGCTCAGGTGACTACACAACTTGTTCAACATTACCACGATTCCAAAGAGCCTCAGGTGACTACATACTTTTTCGACAGTTACCACAGATTCCAAAGAATATGTGTCAAGGGACTTGTAAAAGTTCTTCTAAAAAGTGAGGGAAAAACCCAAGTCCCTGACTTTGTAAACCTTCACACAGATATGGAAGCTGACCTCCTCTCTGTTACTATGCAGACCTACGTCTTCACAGTAACAGTTGAATCAAGAGAAGTAAACTCTCACGATTCTGATTATAGAAAGTCCATCGATACACCAACCAGTGAAGCCCAGCTTAATCCCAGTTGTTTTACAGAGGACTGAAAAAGTTATTCCGCTATTTCATTGCTGTTTGGCGAGAAAGTCAAGAGCTTGCAATGAAGGCGGAGAGACTTTCAGTAATGAAAACACAGGGATTGTACTGCCTGAAGAACTGCTTCTTGTGGGTTGGACCAGGTAGGAAGTTTCTACTTACTTTGGAAGCAGAGCTAGTCGGGCAGGGAACAGGTGAAGTCTTCCGTTATTCATTTACAATTTGAGGTGTGGATATACGTCCCCCTATGGGGGTTATACACTCGGAGGGACCCATACACAAGTATACCCAATGCAGTCCCTGGTTCCATGAGCAGCTCCCGCCTTGCAATCAGAGACAGGAGAACGAGCCTATGGTTCGAATTCCTGGGGCTCCTGAGATACTAATAATATATATTTATATATATATATATATATTATATATATATATTATTATATATATAATTATAGATATATATCTATATATATATATATAATATATATATATATATATATGATGTTGTTTGTTGGTGGGCTTTGTTAATATCACAGGCAGTCCCAGGTTTACGATTGTTTCAGCTTACGACATTGCAAGATTATGGCGTTTTTCAATTATATTCATGTTCCAGGCTTACGGACTTACAACGCTGATCTAATGGAGAATGTGACTCCAAAAAGGCAAAATAATGCGATATTTGTAGCTTTTTTATGAGAAACATAATAAAAATGCTGTTTAAATAGTTTTCAATATAACCAAAGCATTAAAAGTAAGGTTTTCTTAGGATTTTTGATGATTTTTTACAATGTTCCAGCTTACAATGCCTTTCAAGAACGGAAACCCCGTCGTAAACCATGGACTGCCTGTCAATTTTAGGAAACCTAGAAGGGTTTTAAATTCCTATACTAATGACAAAAGTATCGGCTGGTATCGGTCCGAAATTCACCGATACAGATACCAAAAAACTAGACAATACCAATGATACCGATACTTGGGCACATCCCTACTACAAATGGACAATAGAGCTCCTAGTTTTCCCTCTAGCCTCTTTTCCTGTAGCTGTCTTACCATGAGATGGCATACCCCGTCCTTCTTCCTCTCATGGAATCCTATCCTGCTGTTTTCCCATGAATCGTTTAACAATCTCTCTTTATCGCTCATCCAGTATTCTCTCTAAAACTTTCAATCCATGCTCTGTTAGTTTAATTCCGCTGTAGTTAGCACATCCCATGACATCTCCCTTCTGCTTGTATATACGTATATACCATTAGACTCTCCTCCTAGTCCCTTGGCATTTCTTCCTCTTCACATATGGCTTTTAATAAATCCAGCATCCATTTCTCCCCCTCTGTACCTATAGTAATTTGATCATTTCAATTTAGAACTCTGATAGACCTGGTGATTTGCCATTCTTCTTTTTCCTTAACCCCTTCCCACCCAGGACGTACCGTACTACGTCACTTGACAGCCAGCAAGTAATCCCAGGACGTAGTGTAATACGTCCTTCCACTCTCTCTTTTGTACCGAGAGCTGGTGAGTTGGGATTGTGTATTTGAAGACTTCTCGTTGCTGGGATATGTTCTCTCATCCCTTGTCAAACATAAGCTCCGCCCACTAGCCAATCAGAGCGAAGGAGTAAGGCATCTCGTGGCGTTTCAGTGACGGAATTGAGACGTCACCGTATTTCACCAATGGGAGCTCAGTATTTCAATCTTTCCTGTCTTTCCCCGTTATTTGTCACTCAGGCAGACATGTCGACTCGCATATAGACAATAGTGCAACTGTAGAATTCTTTTGATTATCGTTCTGGTTGCTTCTTTATCAATTTCTGCTCGTATTTTTTAGTCATGGGTGACTCTGGAGATTCCTCAGATGAAATATATGTACCAGGGGAATCTGATGATGAAAATGAGACATCAGATAGTGTGCAATCAGTAAGTGATTGCGAATTATTTGACGATATTGAGCCAGTCACAGAAGAAGGTTGGCGGTTGTTGTCCGACATCTTTGATGATTCTCGGCCAGATCCTGTTCCTTCCCTCAGCGATCCCAGTCACGGCGTGGATATTTATTTGTCTCAGGATGATATATATATATGTGTGTGTGTGTGTATAGGAACATATATATAAACCCAGGAACACATATACATAAATAAAGTAAAAAAAATTAAAATGTATAAATCACGGATATAGCTATATACATAAAGACAGTTTCCGAGTACCTACATGCACACATACATATACTATATAGTAATTCATACATAGATATATACACACATACATACACTTTCATATATACATTATAATCAATAAAGAAACATGATATTGTTATGATACAATAAAGTTTGTTCATACTTACCTGGCAGATATATATATATATGCTGTATTCTCCAAAGCCCGACAGAATTTCAAAACTCCCGGCACACGCAGTGGTCGGGCCAGGTGTTAGTACCCTCCATTCCCGCTGCTGGGGAGGCTGGGGTGTCAGGAACTATTCCCATCTTCTATTCAGATTTTCTAATGCCACTGTCCCCGAGGGGAGGTTGGGCGGGTACTTGATTATAATATATCTGCCAGGTAAGAGTATGAACAAACTTTATTGTATCATAACAATTATCATTTTGTCCATGACACTTACCTGTCAGATATATATATATAGCTGATTCCCACCATTGGAGGTGGGGAGGGACAGAATAAAAGGATTTTGGGAAACATTTCACATGCAGATGAATAGACATCTTGGTTCCTTACCTGTTTAGCATAGCTGACTTCGTGATTACTGTCACCAAGTCTGCTTTTGCTTTACTAGTCTCTCCAGCAAGGACGTGACCTGTATAGCTGGTGAGTTCTAGATGATCTGACAACGGGGGCGTGACCACAATGTGTCTAGACATATTGACCATACCATGAGGGCTAAGAAGTAAAATAAATATACACCACCTGACCAACCTAGCCAAAGTTAAGGTGTTTTAACTAGGCTTAAGAGTTAAGAAGTCCGCCATTGGCGCGACTCAACAAATAAATTAAGAGCTCTTCCTAACCATTTTCTACAGGATAGGATGAGTGGTACTTCTTGCCCCCAAGATTGTGTCTGCGGACACGTATGGCCCTAGCGAGCAGCAGATCTCATATGACGTCTTCACATCTCTCAGGGAGTGTGAAGCGAACACAGAGTTGCTTCGCTAAAACGCGGTACTCAGGATGTAACTGAGTGCCATGCTCTGTTGAAATGCGTTCCCCAGGCCAGCGCCCTCACCTCGTGAGCATTTACTTTAAAAGGTTTCAAATCTTTGTTCAAACATGACGAATGAGCCTCTTAGAAAGACTCCTTAAAAATAACGCCAGGGCGTTCTTCGACATGGGCAAGTCTGGTCTTTTTACGTAACACCGCAGATTGTCTGAAATGACCTCACTTTCTTTAGTTTTATCAAGATAAAACTTGAGAGCCCCGACAGGGCACAGGACTCTCTGTGGCTCTTGCCCAATAATTTGTTTTGTGCCATCCCCGCCCTTGATCTCCAGGCCTTTGGGCAAGGGTTAGACGGGTTTTTTTTTTCGTTCTTAGCAAAGAACGGAAGGCTTAGAGGACACCGAATTATGTCCTCTAAAGCCAAAACCTCTGATGATGGCTAAAACCTCACTAACCCTCTTTGCCGTAGCTAGAGTGGTTAGAAAATTAGCCTTTCTGGTCACGTGGTATTAAGTTTACAGAAAGGAGAGGTTCGAAATACTTTGACATCAAGAACTTCAGACTACGTCTAAGTTCCATGCCGGAAGCTTCGATCTAGACCATTTCAAGAATTCCGCAGACCTCAAAGATCGTGAAGGGCTTTGTTGTTTGACAGATCCGAATCTCTGAGCCTAGAGGCCGTCAACAACATATTTCCGTATTCTACAATCGTTGGGACTGTTAGCTTATCCCATACTTCAGATGGAAAGGGAAGACGGTAAAGTAATTCACAGAGGTGGAGGTGTAGGATTAGTCATTCTTCCTACACTATCTCCAGAATTGGCCCACTCCGATTGGTACACTGCAAAATATGCAGCACTGCTTTGCTTTGGCAATGAGACTTGTAATTAATATTGAAGATTCCTCTCGCTTCTCGACAGTCTGAACGCATCCAGACTCAGAGCGGAGAGTTTATAGGTACCTCTCGAAGTGAGGCTGTTAGAGTAGACCGATTCTCTCGGGAAGGGTCCTTGAAAGTGCTCTCTGAAGGACGTGACCTCTGTGAATCCAGCCTCTCGAAGGCCAACATGGGGCGATCAGCGTCTTTCTCGCTCCCTCTGACGCCAGCGATTATCTTATCATACTTCCTAAGCTTTTGAATAGGGGAAAAGAGACTACCAACTATCCCCATTTCCATACTATATGATGGCGTCTATTGCTACCGCTCTCGGATCGAGAATAAGGGAGCAACGTAGAGAAGCTTCTTCGTCTTCATATTGCGAAGAAATCTACGAAAGGACGTCTCCAAAGTCTCCACAACTCTCGACATACTTCTAAGCGAGGATTACTCAGACGTCAGTAGTTGCTGCCGTCGATCGAGAAGATCCGCACGGACGTGCAATAGTGTAACGAACCTCTTGAGGATCGTTACGTTCCGTGCCTATGTCGATAACCATCTCTCTCTTCTTGGGATATGAGAGAGCTGCGAATTATCTGAGATGATTTGGACAATCGACCAAAAACTCACTCTTCGAGGAACTGGAGAGCCAACCAAATTGCTTCCAATTCTCTTAGATTATGTGCCAGGACCTCTGTACCTCTGTCTGGATGCCTGGCACCCTCTCGGTATCACCTGAGGTGATCGTCAACCCATTGAGAGATGTTTAAAGAATTATTTCTAGATCTTTGATGTTATTTCAGTTCTCATGTAGGAAAAAACTGTAGAGGTCTGAATTGCAGTCTATTCAGGGAAACAACGCTTTCTCCAGCGAGGGAAATGGTTCCCCAGCAGACTCATCCATTCCCTCACTAGCATGCTTCCTTCCCCTAATAAGGCTGCGCTTTGCATAAGCAGGAGAGCATTATTATAGTGCTATGCTGCGGTAGACTCGTACAGAATTCTGTTACAGTGCGGTAATCACGCTGAACAGGTCTAAGAGATATCTCTGTTGAAAATTTCTTAGCAAAAGGAAGTCGTGTTTTATTCATGATTACTAGAAATCCCCTCAACCCGAGGCGAAAGTCATGATTGTAGGGTAGAGATACGGTTTCGTCAATCAATCCGCGGGAGAGAGAGACGTAAACGACCAACCGAGCATAAACACGCGAGCTACCTGATACTGAGTTTGGTGACACTGTGACAGTTACAGGCAGCAGGCAGCAGCTTATGTTCACCTTCTCGCAGTCTTATGCCGAGTTGCCAGCTATTCTATTCATCTAAAGAATAGATTTTCCATTATTTGAACAGAAACTCTCAAGTTGGCATATTTAAGCGAAACAGAATTCGCTAAATACAGAAGCTGATTTTGTGTTGTCGTAACATTACGCTTAATTAACCAAAATGTTAAATCGGAAACTCCTGGAAAGTTGCCTGGAGTACCGATTAAAATATACCGCGTCATCCACAATGACAGCAACCTCTCGTCTCGCACTATTCTGCCTGAGTTACCAGCTACTCTCTTCTACGAAGGAATAGGTTTGTTACTATTATCGTCAGAAGGAAATTCTCAGCAGGCATATTTAAGCGAAACATAATTCGCTGAGTTAGTGTTGTTGTAACAATACCTTTTAGCGTTGTCCTTACAGCGGAAACTCCTGGAAGTTGCAGGAAGGACCGATTAAATACACTTACAATAACCGTCTTTTCGGTGCCATCTGTAGAGGTAACCATGATATGCGTATATGACTTGAAACCCTACATTAGTAATATGACGCAAAGATAAAATACGTAAGTATTGTAGTCACTTGAACATCTAATTCTCTACTACATTGTTTCCTCGACGAGGAAGAGAGAGAGAATGGAAATATGACAATTTGTCCAAAATTGCATTTTTCCTAACTATACAAACCTGAGGTCCTTTTACAATAGGAAGGTACTAGCGGCAGCTGGATAGGTCGTAAGCTTTCGAACAAGGGGTTCGGTAGTTAACTGCTTGTCCGACAGGCAGGCGCGCGCGCGCGACTGGGAGGTAAACAAATCACTTTTGCTTTTGGCCCAAGCAAAACTGCAGAGTGAGGGGTGGCATGAGGTGGGGCTATGTGTAAAAGGACCTCAGGTTTGTATAGTTAGGAAACTGCAATTTTGGACAAATTGTCATTTGTTCCGACACGGCATACAAACCTTCGGTCCTTTTTACAATAGGAAGACTCACTTCTTGGTGGGAGAATCTGAGTCTTTTGTGAACAGACTGGTGTTCGCCCAACTTGGAAGCCTCCCTGGTCGTAAGAGCGAGGGAGGGAATCCAAGCCTCTGTCCGATTGATCGGGGTGTGCACCGCAGGATCAATGGTCAGACCTCTGGACCGAGTACTAAGAGAGAGGCAAGCGTATCTCTTCGTACCAGCAATGTAAGAACTTGTTCCTGTACAGGAGCAAATATAAAGTCATGGGTTTGACTCTTGTAGGCATCCACTTCCCCCCCTTGGTAGAAGGAAGTGGTGGATATTCTGCTCCTATCCCTAGTGAAAGGGATAGGATGGGGCTCTGTCATATAGCTCACCATGCATCTCGTCCTCATCCAGCGTAGTGACGACCGTGGCCCTCTGCCCACAAGTAGAGGAGGAGGAAAAGACGGGAAGAGGGAGCCAGTCACTCACTCATTCACACATCCATCCACACAGTCACACCAGGACTCGATGCTGTTTCAGCTGCGAGTCTGGGTTAGCTACACAACTTGTTGAGCAGCCACCACGGGTCCCAGGAAAAGGTATCCAAGGACCTGTGGGCAATATCCCGAAGGTAGAAGGACGTAAAGGTAGTCTGGTTAGACCAGACCCCTGCCTTCAGGACCTGCGCCACGGAGAAGTTCTTACGAAACGCCAACGAGGGGCCAATACTTCTGACTTCGTGAGCTCTCGGACGGGACGTACGGATGTCGTCACTACCATCAGCTTCATACGCCCTCCTGATGACCTCACGCAGCCAGAATGAAAGAGTGTTCTTGGATACCTTCTTTCTTGGTGACCCCCGGTGCTAACGAAGAGGCTCGACATCAGGCCTGAGGTGTCGAGTTCTCTTCAGGATAGCGCCGTAGCGCCTCACAGGACAAAGCAGCATCTCATCCGCATCATTATCGGTGAAGTCCATTAGGGAGGGAATCGTGAATGACTCGAACCTGTCGTCAGGGATCGATGGTTTCTGAGTCTTCGCAACGAAGTTCGGGAACGAAATCGAGCGTCCGGATCCCCATTCCCCTGAGTGTCGTACATCATAGGAAAGACCATGAAGTTCCCCTACTCTCTTCGCCGATGCCAGGGACAGCAAGAAGAGGGTCTTGAGGGTCAGATCCCTGTCTGACGACTCTCGGAGTGGCTCGAACGGCGTTTCGAGTCAGACTCCTAAGTACTAGAGTCACATCCCACGCAGGGGGCCTGAGTTCCCTGGGTGGGCAAGACCTTTCGAAGCTCCTCATAAGCAAGGAGATCTCGAACGAGTTTGAGATGTCCAATCCCCTCAGTTTTCAGGACGAGCGCCAAGGCGGCTCTGTATCCTTTGACTGTGGGGACTGAGAGGAGCTTCTCTCGGCGAAGAAAAACGAGGAAATCCGCTACCTGCTGAAGAGTGGCTCTGAGAGGGAGATAGACCCCCGTTCTACGACACCAACCACAGAAGACGGCCCACTTCCCCTGGTACACAGCTGCAGAGGACTGACGGACGTTTCCAGCCATCTCTGTTGCTGCGCTACGAGAAAAGCCTCTCGTTCGCAAGCGATGGTGGATAACAGCCAGCCGTGAAGACGTAGGGACTGGACTGCTCGGTGGCACCGCTCGACGTGTGGCTGGCGAGAAGGTTGTGCCAAGGGGGAATCTCTCTCGGTTCTCCTGCGAGAAGAGCCAGCAGGTCCGGATACCAAATGGCCTGTGCCATTTGGGAGCCACCAGGATCATCCTGAGATTCGGGTGACCAGTGCTCGACTGATCACCTTGCGAATCAGGCTGAACGGGGGAAAGGCATAGACGAAGAGGTTGTCCCACGGGTGTTGAAGAGCGTCCTCTGCAGCTGCCCATGGGTCCGGCACGGCCGAGAAGAACACCTGGAGCTTCCTGTTGTGCCGGGTGGCGAAACAGATCCACGACTGGTCGCCCCCACAGGTCGAAGAGCCCTTTCCGCCACGTCCTGGTGTAGAGACCATTCGGTCCCTATCACCTGATCCCGACGGCTGAGCGTGTCTGCTACTACGTTCCTCTTCCCTGGAATGTAGCGTGCCGACAGCTCTATTGAGTGTGCCTCGGCCCACTCGTGCACCTGCCGAGTCAACTGGTACAACGGGAGAGACACTAGGCCCCCCTGTTTGTTGACGTAGGCCACCACCGTGGTGTTGTCGCACATCAACACACTGAGTGTCCCATCAAGCGTCCTGGAACTCTTGGTAGAGCGAGGCGGAACGCTGCCTTGAGTTCCAGTACATTGATGTGAAGGTGCTTGTCGTTCTCGTCCCACACTCCTGAAGTCAGCAACTCCTCCAGGTGTGCGCCCCATCCTCGGTCGATGCGTCTGAGAACAGCTGCAATGTCCGGGGGGGGAGTGCGCAGAGGCACTCCTCTTAAGAGGTTCCTGTCGTCCCAGCCCACCAGCTAGTCCTGCCTCACCTCCTGTGTCAGTGACACTGGAAAGTTGGGGGATCCGTCGCCTGTGACCAACTCTCCTTTAGTCTCCACTGAAGAGACCGCAGGTGAAGACGCCCGTGAGGGACTAACTTTCTCGAGTGACGACAGGTGTCCGATCACGACTTGCCATCGCTGAGCTACCTGTTCCTGCCGAGACAGGAAACTGGTTGGCTGCCTCCCTGAATCTGCTGATCCGCGAGTCTGCGGGGAAGACTCGCCCTGCTACCGTGTCGATCAGCATACCCAGGTACTTCATCCTCTGCTTGGGCTCGAGATCGGACTTTTCGAAGTTCACAACGATCCCCAGATCGCGACAGAACTCGAGCAGTCGATCCCTGTCCTGTAGCAACTGCGAGCGGAGCTCGCCAGGACTAACCAATCGTCGAGATACCTCATCAGACGTATCCCGTGCGAATGGGCCCAAGCAAGACACCAGAGTGAACACTCGCGTGAACACCTGTGGGGCGGTTGAGACCGAAGCAAAGTGCCCTGAACTGGTACACCGTCCCGTCGATGAAGCGGAGGTACTTTCTGGAGGACTGACTGAACTGGGTATTTGGAAACTACCGCCTCCTTCAAGTCCACTGAAAGCATGAAATCGTTCTCCTGATGGAGTCGAGCCGGGTCTGGCGAACAACCGGTTCAGGGGAGAGAGTCTATCACCGGGCGCCAGCCTCCCGTAGACTTTTCCACCAGGAAGAGTCGACTGTAAAAGCCCGGTGACTGATCCGTGACGATTTCTACAGCTCTCTTGCTCAGCATGGTCTTGATCTCCTGTCTCAATGCTACGTCCTTCGATGACCCTGGAACGTACGACTGCTGTTGGACCGGGTTGGAGGTGTGGAGGGGTGGCCGAGATTCGAAGGGTAATAGATATCCCTCCCCGAAGGACATCTACAATCCAGGTCTCGGCGCCGTAGCGCTGCCAAGTTGCCCAATGGCTGGCCAGGCACCCCCCCACTTCCGGCAGCAGGTGAGGGGGGACGCCGTCCCTAGCGTTTCCCCCCTTTCTTCGACTTCTTCCCAGAGCCTCCACGGGAGGAGGAGGGCTGGGAGGAGGGCTGGTTACGGCTCCCCTTGGTAGAAGTCGAAAGAAGACAGAGTCTTTCCCCCGGGGCTTCGACGCAGCTACCGTGCTTAGCCACCGATGGGGTCTTAGCCACCGAAAAAGGAATCGCTAAAGCCGAGCTCTTAAGCTTGGCCGCAGTCCGAGGCTGCCGCAGAACCCTTCGAAGACTGCCTGGTGAACCAGACGGTCACTGTCGTCAGTGCGCCGTCTGTCCACCGCAGCGTCCACCATCTCTCCTGGGAAGAGAGACGTGGAACTCCGTAAAGGTCCGTTGCGAAGTCCCAACGCCGCTTCACGCCCGGCCGCCCTGGAAACCCGAGTAAGGACAGCGTCCCTTCGTCGGAGAACCAGGTTGGCCCACAGGTTCACCGTCTGGTGGGCAAGGAAGGAGATGGCTCTTCCTCCAGACTGGCAAAGTCTCCTGAAGGACGAGTCCTCTTCGGGAGAAATTCCCCCGGAGTTGGCTGCGACCTTAGATACTGTGAGGGACCACAGATCTAGCCAGGAGACGGCCTGGAAAGCTGCCATGGCGGTAGATTCCAGGCCGAGTGCCTCTTGCTGCGAGAACCACAGGTTCTCGGACAGGAGCTGCTGCAGAGACACACCCGAGTCAGCCTGGCTAACTCCGGGTTCACCGTGTTTGGGCGGCATCGGGTCTTCAGATGGCACGTAAAAACGCCGCTGTCGCAGCAGAGGAGGTGGAAGCAGCTTGCTCGACTTGCCAGACTTGAGCGAAAACCCGTCTTGTCCGGAGACAAGCGATTCAACCTGGTCCAGCACTGAGTCCGCAAGCTCAGAACGCGGCAAACCCACCGTCGTCTGGGTTCCCTCTTCGGGCCCCAGAACGACTCGAGCCGGGACGTGGGCTCGGATGGTGGGGGGAGCGGCGATCCTTCCGCGAGGTCGTTGTGCTGACGAATCAGCGCAATAACCTCGGCAAAGTTCCTCTGGACTCAGGAGTGACTGCGTCCTGCGGAGTCGGACCGTCCAGTCCCTCAAACAGGAGCATCTCCCGAGACCCTCCTCCCTCAAGGGGAGGAACAGCGACAGACCCCTCTCGGTCTCCTCCAACCACCTGTGCGTACGACCTGGCTGGCCCGAGAACCGTGCCTGGTACGTACGACGACGTGGTGGGATCCTGAGGGGCGCACCCCTCACGATCACTCCCTCCAATACCTCGCCCCTCCCGGTGTAACCCGGGAGGAGGTTGAAGGTATGGGAGAGGCAGACCTGACGCTCCCTCCTCGCTCGCTGGCAGAACCAGCGGGTTTGGAAGACTGCAGGCGATCGGCCAACCCGCGGTGGCGAATCGAGCTGCAGACCTAGTTGAGCCGTCTCGCTGTGGAACGGCTGGACCGAGAACAGCGGCCCGGCGGTCTCGTGTGTCAGAGGAGCTGGTGCTGGTCGCCGTACCCGATCGCTCTCTGTGAGAGTGACGGTCAGGACGACCGGCGAGCTCCACCGTCACGGTGAGATCGGTGCGTTATCCTCACGGTGCGTCAGTTCGCTGGTACCAGCCGTGGCTGGTGCCGGCGAACGGGGGGACCTCTTCCCAGCCTCAGCCCTTGTGGCCGGTCATGGACCGTCACGTCCGCCCGGGTAGCCAGCTGCTCGCCGCGAGAGCGAGAGCTGGTCTGGTGAGAGTCGCGTGAGCGGCTGTCACCAGTCTTCCGCTCCGTGCCGTGAACCTGACGCTGAGCGGACTCAGAGGTCTGGTTCTTGGCTGTACGGCCGCTGTTAGGCGACCGTACACTCGGTACCTCTCGCGAACGAGAGGCCGAGACGGACCCTGCTGCTGTGGCCGAACCACTGACAGCAGGTGAGGAAGTGTCGGTGTTAGCCGGCACTCCTCTGGTCCCCGTAGTCTTCTTCCTTGCGGAAGAAGAGACGGGTCCTGCCCCCGAAGGAGCAGGGTGACAGCGGAAGAAACCCCCCGTCTCACCAGAGCGAGACGGGCCCTTAGAAGTTCCCGAAGGCTTCTTAGGGGGGGGGGAGGGCGACCTTCTTCTTCTTCGGCGGGGGCAGCCTTAGAAGAAGAAGGGAATAGGCGGCAGACGACGACGACGACGACACCTTCTCCTCTTCTTCTTCTTCTTCGTCAACCTCCTCAGGACCGACGTCAGATCTGTCATCCAGAGCGGAGCCGGGGCTGCTGTTGCCGAAGCAACAGGGCCCGGACGCACCTGTCCGAACAGATCAGCATCGGGAGCAGCGGCGCCAGGAACAGGAACAACATCAGCAGGTGCAGGCATCCCAGGAACGGCAGAAGAGACAGCAGGAGCAGGTACAGGAACGGCAGCAGTGGTCAACGTCACGTCCGTGGGGACAGCAGCTGGGCAGGTACGGCAGGTACGGCAGACTGTGTAGGCGGTCCAGATGGGCGGACCAGCGGCACAGACATCCTAGGTACCGGTGGGAGGTCCAGGGGCGAGCTCTTCGGGCACACGAAGTCCGGTCCGCGGCAGTACGGCGAAACCCAGGTGGGCGGCATCACACTCCCCCGAGGTATGGCGACTGGCCCCTGCACCGATGTAGTGGGTGTCACAGAGACCGCGTGCGGGGTGTACACCAGGTGAGGAGGTGAAGCGTAGCCGGGTGTTGTAAGGGTCCGTCGTGGTGGTGTCGTGACCGTAGCATGGGTGACCGCCACGGAGCCAGCGAGATGGTAGAGCAGCCCCTGGACACTCGGCACGCCCTGCAGCCCCAACGATGCCCACACCTGTCCGAGGTCATCCTTCGCGGCAACCGCACCTGAGGAGGCAAAAGTGGGTGATTAGGGGGATCCTCTACCCGTTCGCGCGGAAGACGAACGGATAGAGGACCCAGAGTACAACTCGACGTCAGGGTATCTAGCGCCCTCCTCCACACTCGACAAGTCAGGAGAGGAAGAAGGACCTAGAAACCCCCCCCGAAGGGGAAGGCGCGATACGTGGAAGTTGAGCGGGCGGCAGGAAAGAAGACGAAGTGTCCGTCACCAAAGGAGTCGCGGGAGAGCTTTCCGACGACTCCTTTGCAGGCCCTTCGCTTCTTCCTGCCCTCATACAAAGTCCACTGCGCCTCCGACCAATTATTGCAAACATCACATGGCTCGGCTCGGGTGTGCATTCGCGCCCCCGACACCGGAGCACACAAAATATGAGGGTCTATCTCCGGGAAAGAGCGGAACTTCCCGCATTTACGCCCTTCGGTACCCGGGCATAGTCTCCTGGGGTAGCGAGGCGAGGAGATTCCATCATTAATCAAAAACACTTCAAATATTATGAAAAGAGAGAAATGATTGTACTTACAATGAATTCTTTCATACACAACACAACCATATACTCAAGAAAGCAAACGACGAGAAGCGGGCAGAGAGCGTCGAACACACACTCCACTCGCTGTGAGGCCGAAAGCAAAAGTGATTTGTTTACCTCCCAGTCGCGCTGCGCGCGCCTGTCGGACAAGCAGTTAACTACTGAACCCCTTGTTCGAAGCTTACGACCTATCCAGCTGCCGCTAGTACCTTCCTATTGTAAAAGGACCGAAGGTTTGTATGCCGTGTCGGAACAACGACTGTCTTCGTTCTCTTTGCCAAGAGAACGAATTAACATTATTCGAATGGCGATCAAGTGAGAACCGAGGATCGAAAAGGACAGTTCAAGCTTCTTATGATATTGGACATAAGACTTCATGGACGTAGTCTACAAGTCTTTTTCCTGGATGAGCCTCTGACTAATGAATGAGAGCTCTTTCGAATTTTGTTAATGAGAGCTCATCCGCTTAAGCGATAAAATGTTATTAAGATCTTTGTCAATGAGAACTAACCCATTTACATGACAGAAAGTAATCCAGGAATTCGAGCATATAGTTTTCCCGCATTCCCCGCAGAAATCGAGGAAGGAGCAGGATTCCTAATCAGAGACTGGGCCTTACGACATGTAGGACCTTAATGTTCCCCTTCGGCAGCGTAGTCCCGAAAGCAAGACGCGGCATTTTATGACACCGAAATCTGCTTACAGTTTTTCTGGAATTCATCAAGTCATGGATTCTATTGAACGCTCCCTTCGTAGAAAGCAAAGTAGACATCTTGACGAGACCAAACTCCTTCCTCTTCTTCGAAGATGCCCTCTTGAAGACCGTACTTGCAGGATCCTGGCGAATGTCTTGATGCGTAGGACGCTAACGTTCTGAAGAACGTCCTGGTAAGTGC
>NC_061091.1:33488858-33510227 GCF_015104395.2 Macrobrachium nipponense
TCTTACTCTCTTCGTTCATTTCGTCAATAATCCCGAATGAGTATTAGTCGAAAGAGATCGCAAATGACAACCGAGGATCGAAGAGAATCTCTCCAGCTTTTATTATCTTGGAGATAAGTCCGTATTTTACGCCTTTCTTATCTGGAAGAGCCTCTAATCAATGAATGAGAGCTCGTACGAATCATGTTCAACTTCCAAACGATTGCCCCTCTTTCTGTAAATGGTTGGTTGCATTATTTTTTAGAAGGAGGATGATGAATATCCTCTACTAATACTGAACTAATTCTCACAATTCTGCTCTATCTTCCATTCCTCAAGTTGGGACAAGATTGAGCAACCGGAGGAGAGCGCTTCCTTTCGAAAGGTGAAGGGCTTTTAGCAGTACCGACTCTAGCCTGACAAGGGCTACGGCAGCCTGTGCTACATCTTGAGTCCCTGCCTGGAAAAAGCCGAACTTGCTCTTGCCTTATTGCATTAAGACGATCCTGACAACGGGCAACGGCCGCCTGTGCGACAACTCCCGTCCCTATCAGGAGAAGCCTCGAATGTCTTTCACCTTTCGCCTGGAGGACTCTTGGCGGTTGTCAGGCTCTTCTTGTAGGAGAAAGTGCCTGGCGCTAATCAGGAGTATCTTGCCTAGAATACTCCTGGCGCCTGGGAGGAGTATCGCGATTGTACTACTCCTCGTCCTCGGAATACTCCTGGCGCCTGGCAGGAGTAACACGCTCCGAATACTCCTGGCGCCTGGGAGGAGTATCGCGATCGTACTACTCCTCGTCCTCGGAATACTCCTGGCGCCTGGCAGGAGTATCGCGCTCCGAATACTCCTGGCGCCTGGGAGGAGAGTGCTCGGAATACTCCTGGCGCTTGCAGCGCAGAGCGCTCGAATACTCCTGGCTTCTAGTAGGCGCATCTTGTTCAGAATACTCCTGGCGCCTGGGAGGAGTATTAAATTCAGAATACTCCTGGCGCCTGGGAGGAGTATAAGCTTCGGAATACTCCTGGCGCCTGGGAGGAGTATTAAGTTCAGAATACTCCTGGCGCCTGGAAGGAGTATCGTGCTCGTCGGAATACTCCTGGTGCTTGGCAGGAGTATCGCGTTCCGAATACTCCTGGCGCCTGGGAGGAGTATCGTGATCGGAACACTCCTGGATCCTAGCAGACGTATCGCCCTTGGAAAGTTTTCTTGTTGGAAAGTTCCGAGCATCTGAAAGGCGATCCTCGCCTGGAAAGTTCTGTACGTCTGGAAGGTCAATCGAATCTGGAATCTTCCGCCTTCTGGAAGGTTCCGCTTGTGCGGAAGGTTCTGTGTGCGGAAGGTTCCGATCTCTTGTACATTTGTTCTTGCTTAGAATTCGACAATACTTCCATTTTCGACATAGCCCTCCCTTTCTTCTGAATGAGAAGGACTTCCATTTCCGATGAAGATCTTGATTCATAGTGCTTCAGGCGCTTTGCGCCTATATTCAGCTTTGCGCCTCGTTTCAGGCGCGTTTGCGCCTTGTTTCATACGCTTTAGGCGCATTGAGCCTCGTTACCGGAGCTTCATGCCCAAGGAGCTAGAAGCTTAAAAGTTATATATATATGTGTAATCACTAAACGAGATCCATATAATTCATTCGATCAACAAATATTCTTTAATATCTAATTCGTTCTTCTCAGAATAGATATATTTTCATATACATGTACCGATGAGGAATTTATTGAAATAACTATTTCAAACCCCCATGGGATAGAGCCCCCCCCCCAGTCCAACTGTACGGGGGGACGAACCCGGATAGGGCAATGCCTCTACCGCAACTGTTATCGAATGATGTCTTCCTTTCTCCGTCTCTTCCGAGGTTCCGATAGCCAGACGAGATTATCTTGCATCTTCATTTAATCTACGCCGTTGAATGTTTCTCTCCTTATTCGTCAAGACGATAATAATAAGGGAACACATTGAATTAGGATGCCTTTCCAATGGCTATCCCTGGCAGTCTGGGACGTCCTACAGAACCTGCCGAGGGGACGCCTGATCGGTGGGGGTTCTCCATAACCTCCGTACGGCTTTCGACTTTCCTTCTCCTCCGGGCCAGGGAGCTTGGAAGAGGTCTAGGCCTGGGAGCGAGACAGAGCCGATCAGACGCACCCTCAATTGCAATGGGGAACACTATAATCACTTCTTACCTTATAATAGCTCGTATCTTGAGCTACATTCCTTTATCTTCAAATTGCAAATGAATTTGTAGTTTCCCTGTGAAGTAAGAAGGTGATGATGGAAACAACACTACTAGTACTGTTAACCCTCTTACGCCGGAGCCCTAAAAACTCAAAACCCTCTTCCGTATGCCGGGCCTGGTTTGGAGTGAGGCGCGGAAGTGGAAAAAATAATATTTTCAAAAAATTACAGTACGCGTACTTTTGAAGATTAAGAGTTCATTTTTGGCTCCTTTTTTTGTCATTGCTGAAGATTAGAATGCAACCATCAGAAATGAAAAATAATATCATTATCATATGTAAATAATGCGATATATGCTAGCGAAAAAAAAAATTCATACATATTGTATTCAAATCACGCTGTGCAGAAAACGGTCAAAGCTAACCAGTTACTTTTTTTTGCGTTGTATTGTACACTAAATTGCGATCATTTTGATATATAATACATTGTAAAATAATAAAAGCAACACCGGAAAAATATTATCACAAAATGATGTACGAATTCGTAACGAGCGGACGTAAAAAAATGTTATTTTCAAAATTCACCGTAATTCTAAATAATGTTCTAGAGACTTCCAATTTGTTTCAAATTAGACAAATGATTGAATATTACGATACTGTAAGAGTTTTAGATTAGAAATTGCAGATTTCGACCATTTCGGACGAGTTAAATTTGACCGAATGTCGAAATTTAATTTAATATTTTTCATTTTTTTCAATGTCACATATTTCGAAGATGGAAAAAGCTACAACCTTCAATTATTTTTCTTTTTTATTGTATTCTTCATGAATTTGCGCACATTTGATATATGAAACTCTATAAAAAGGCTAATATGAAAAGGAGCAAATATTAGGATAATGCCATGTACGTATTTCGGAGACTTGCGGCCGCGAATCGGCGCGAGGAGTGAAGGTAAATATATTTTCAAAAATTCACCATAAATCACAATATTGTTTTAGAGACTTCAAATTGGTTTCAAAATGAAGAAAAATGACAGAATATTACTAGGCGTAAGAGTTTTAGCTTACAATTGCGTTTTTCAACTATTTCGGTAGAGTCAAATTTGACCGAAACGTGGTTTTTTTTCTATTTATCGTGATTTATGCAAATATTTCGAAAAAAGAGAAAGCTACAACCTTCAATCATTTTTAGTTGTATTCTACATGAAATTACGCACATTTCCATATATAAAACTTTATGTAACAGCTAATTTTAAATGGTGCAAACATTTCGCAATCGCACAAAAAATTCTGATTTTTTTCGAAGTTACCCACCGCGCGAACGTAATGTTTTTTTTTTCATAAATTCACCATAAATCGAAATATTGTGCTAGAGACTTCCAAGTCGTTGCAAAATGAAGGTAAATGATTGAATATTACTAGAATATAAGAGTGTTAGCTTACAATTGCGTTTTTTCGACCATTTCGGTAGAGTCAAAGTTGACCGAAAGTTGAAATTTTTGCACTTAACGTTATTTATATGAAATATTTCAAAACTGATAAAAGCTACAACCATGGGTTGTTTTTTGTTGTATTGTGCAGGAAATTGCGCACATTTCCATATATAAAACTTTATGTAACGGCAAATTTTAAAAGGGTGTAAAACTTAGGACAATCGCACGAAAAAATTTATCGAAAGAGTTATCGCACGAACGTAAGGAAAAAGTTTTTTCATAAATTCACCATCAATCGAAATATTGTGCTAGAGACGTCCAATTTGTTGCAAAATGAAGGCAAATGATTGAATATTACTATAATGTAAGAGTTTTAGCTTACAATAATTGCGTTTCTCGACCATTTCTGTAGAGTCAAAGTTGACCGAAGGTTGAAAATTTTTGCACTTATCGTTATTTATATGAAAATATTTCAAAACTGATAAAAGCTACAATCATGAGTATTTTTTAGTTGTATTGTGCATGAAATTGCGCACATTTTCATATATAATACTTCATGTAAAGGATAATTTAAAATGGTGCAATAATTATGTCAAAGTGACGAAATAATTTCCGAGATGTGTCACTGATACTTTTTAGTGCGATAAGAAGAATTCGCGCTTGCGCGCCTGCGTAGCGATTGTAAACAAAACAACGCCTTGATCCGTGAACTCCCAGCATCCCTCAAGGCGCTGTGATACAAAAGTTTTCGGCTGGTAGGCCTATAAGTATTTTTTCTGCGAATTTTAAAAAAAACTTTTTGAGCCGACGTATGATACGTCCAATCGCATACGGGAGACATTTTGACTCGACGTTTAATACGTCCAATCGCGTAAGAGGTTAATATTCTAACTGCTTGTCAGAACGAGGGCTATTAAAGCTTCTAAAGAAAGCCTATCTAGTTCTATGTTTTTCTGACTTCCTCAAATAGGAAGTTACCTTATTTTCCTCAATCAAATTCTAACATTTATTACACTTTATCAATGAATAAATATTTATATTTCCCTTTCTTGCAAACTATGTAATTGTCTACCGAAAACTTCGGTAGTTACACATCCTCTATTCTTTGAAAACTTCAAAGTTAATTCATTAAAAAGTTATTAAAAACGTATGCCAAACCACCGATCTAGTACTTCCCTGTAAAAGTCGGCCCAGAAGATCGATGGCGATGAAACACGAAAATCAAATCAGGAGGGAAAGTAAACATATGTTTACCTTCCCAGCGACAGAGAGAATCTGATTAGAAAACGGGGATGGTTCCTAGTCCTGCCACCCAGCGGCAGGCCGGTAGATCACCTGACCTACCTGTAGCGTGTGCCGCGAAATTCGAATTTCTGTCGGGGACGACGGAGTCGATAGCTATGTATATATCTGACAGGTAAGTTGAATGTATGAAACATATGTTTACCTTCCCAGCGACAGAGAGAATCTGATTAGAAAATGGGGATTGTTCCTAGTCCTGCCACCCAGCGGCAGGCCAGTAGATCACCTGACCTACCTGTAGCGTGTGCCGCGAAATTCGAATTTCTGTCGGGGACGACGGAGTCGATAGCTATGTATATATCTGACAGGTAAGTTGAATGTATGAAAAAGTTTTTTTTTTCAAAATTTCACCATAAATCGAAATTTTGTGCTAGAGACTTCCAATTTGTTGCAAAATGAAGGTAAATGATTGAATATTACTAGAATGTAAGAGTTTTTGTTTACAATTGCATTTTTCGACCATTTCAGTCGAGTAAAAGTTGACCGTAGGTTGAAATTTTGGCACTTATCGTGATTTATATGAAAATATCTCAAAACTGATAAAAGCTACAACCATGGGTTGTTTTTAGTTGTATTTTATATGAAATTGCACACATTTTCATATATAAAACTTTATGTAACGGGTAATATAAAATGGTGCAAAAATTACGAGAAAGTGATGAAAGAATTTCGGAGATCTTCGGCTAGTTACTGTGTGGATGTAAGGAAATTTTTTTTTTTTTTTTCAAAAATTCACCAACCAAAATATTGTGCTAGTCTTCCAATTTGTTGCAAAATGAAGGTAAATGATTGAATATTACTAGAATGGAAGAGTTTTAGCTTACAATTGCCTTTTTCCACCATTTCGGTCGAGTCAAAGTTGACCGAAGGTTTAAATTTTGGCACTTATCGTGATTTATATGAAAATATTTCAAAACTTATAAAAACTACAACCATGGATTGTTTTTGGTTGTATTCTACATGAAATTGCGCACATTTTCAAATATATAAAACTCTATGTAACGGCTAATATAAAACTGTGCAAAAATTACGACAAAGTGACGAAAGAATTTCTGAGATGCGTCGCTGATGTTTTCTAGTGCGAGAAGAAAGCAATTCGCGCATGTGTGCCTGGTTAACGCTCGTAAACAAAACAACAGCTTGATCCGTGAACTCTCAGCATCCCTCAAGGCGCGTGATTTAAAATTTTTCGTAAACTAGGCCTATAACTATTTTTCTGCGAATATTTAAAAAGACATTTTGTAGTCAACGTGCCGTATGTCCGATTAGCACCCGACAGACAATTTTAGTCGACGTATAATATGTCCAATAGGCGTTTAAGGGTTAAGAGGGAGGAGATCCCCACAACTGAACGGAGTTGAGAACCACCACAGAACTGCTATGCCATTGGTTGCCTTGCATGAAGGGGTTATAAAAAATCCTGTAACCTCCTACTGGTCTGGTGAGATGGTTGGCAACAGCACTAGGGCTGTGGGGTCAAGTACCCCAAAAAGAATTATTACATAAGAAAAAATATGGGAAATCAGGACATCTTTCATATGAGACTTCATGTCAGTTGGCAGTTCAGTTACCCAGAACATAATTGGTTCAGGACATTACAGGAGACAGGCTGCAGGGAGACTTTCCAATCCTAAATAGCGAAAGGATAACCAAAGTGTCATGTGTACAACTACAGCACATAATTCGGCCTAGACAGTAATCTTCAGGGAATATGGGAAGGAAATCCTGACATTCTGCTTTCACACCTTGCAGCCTTACACCTCAGTATGTACATTGGATGAGATACTGACCCTGCTTGAATCCAGAGCTCAGGTGACTACACAACTTGTTCAACAGTTACCACAGATTCCAAAGAGGCCTCAGGTGACTACATAACTTTTTCGACAGTTACCACAGATTCCAAAGAATATGTGTCAAGGGACTTGTAAAAGTTCTTCTAAAAAGTGAGGGAAAAACCCAAGTCCCTGACTTTGTAAACCTTCACACAGATATGGAAGCTGACCTCCTCTCTGTTACTATGCAGACCTACGTCTTCACAGTAACAGTTGAATCAAGAGAAGTAAACTCTCACGATTCTGATTATAGAAAGTCCCATCGATGACACCAACCAGTGAAGCCAGCTTTAATCCCCATTGTTTTACAGAGGACTGAAAAAGTTATTCCGCTATTTCATTGCTGTTTGGCGAGAAAGTCAAGAGCTTGCAATGAAGGCGGAGAGACTTTCAGTAATGAAAACACAGGGATTGTACTGCCTGAAGAACTGCTTCTTGTGGGTTGGACCAGGTAGGAAGTTTCTACTTACTTTGGAAGCAGAGCTAGTCGGGCAGGGAACAGGTGAAGTCTTCCGTTATTCATTTACAATTTGAGGTGTGGATATACGTCCCCCTATGGGGGTTATACACTCGGAGGGACCCATACACAAGTATACCCAATGCAGTCCCGGTTCCATGAGCAGCTCCCTTGCAATCAGAGACAGGAGAACGAGCCTAGGTTCGAATTCCTGGGGCTCCTGAGATACTATATATATATTATATATATATATATATTCATAATATATATATCTATATATCATATATATAATCTTATATATATATATATATATATATATATATATATATATATATATATATATATATATATATATATATATATATATATATATCAATTCAAGCTACAAATGTCCTTTAATATCTAAATTCACTTTTACCTCCCAAATGATATATTTTCATATATGTACCGAAGGGGAATTTTTTAATTGATAATAATTTCGTCGTCCCCCCATGGGATCGAACCACCGTCCAAGTGGACGGGGACGAAATCAGGACGGTCAGTGACGCTATCCAATCAGCCAACAGAGACGCTATAAGTTCATATCGATTCTGACCTTACAAATCACCCTCGATCTGGATGCATTCGTAATTAGAATCGATATGAAACCCCGTCTACCATGTTGGCCAATTCGAGCGTTTGACAGAACGTAGCCTTTTGTTATGAATAATTATCACATCGAACCGTGATCCATTTTATATATCAATTCAAGCTACAAATGTCCTTTCGGAATATCTAAATTCACTTTACCTCCCAAATGATATATTTTCATATATGTACCGAAGGGGAATTTTTTAATTGATAATAATTTCGTCAATTAAAAAATTCCCCTTCGGTACATATATGAAAATATATCATTTGGGAGGGTAAAGTGAATTTAGATATTAAAGGACATTTGTAGCTTGAATTGATATATAAATGGGATCACGGTTCGATGTGATAATTATTCATAACAAAAGGCTACGTTCTGTCAAACGCTCGAATTGGCCAACATGGTAGACGGGGTTTCATATCGATTCTAAATTACGAATGCATCCAGATCGAGGGTGATTTGTAAGGTCAGAATCGATATGAACTTATAGCGTCTCTGTTGGCTGATTGGATAGCGTCACTGACCGTCCTGATTTCGTCCCCGTCCACTTGGACGGTGGTTCGATCCCATGGGGGACGAAATTATTATCAATTAAAAAATTCCCCTTCGGTACATATATGAAAATATATCATTTGGGAGGTAAAGTGAATTTAGATATTAAAGGACATTTGTAGCTTGAATTGATATATAAATGGATCACGGTTCGATGTGATAATTATTCATATATATATATATATATAGTTTTGTTGGTGGGCTTTGTTAATATACACAGGCAGTCCCAGGTTTACGATGGTTTCAGCTTACGACATTGCAAGATTATGGCGTTTTTCAATTATATTCATGTTCCAGGCTTACGGCACTTACAACGCTGATCTAATGGAAGAAATGTGACTCCAAAAAGGCAAAATAATCGATATTTGTAGCTTTTTTAATGAGAAACATAATAAAAATGCTGTTTAAATAGTTTTCAATATAACCAAAGCATTAAAAGTAAGGTTTTCTTAGGATTTTTGATGATTTTTTACAATGTTCCAGCTTACAATGCCTTTCAAGAACGGAAACCCCGTCGTAAACCATGGACTGCCTGTACATTTTAGGAAACCTAGAAGGGTTTTAAATTCCTATACTAATGACAAAAGTATCGGCTGGTATCGGTCCGAAATTCACCGATACAGATACCAAAAAACTAGCCAATACCAATGATACCGATACTTGGGCACATCCCTACTACAAATGGACAATAGAGCTCCTAGTTTCCCTCTAGCCTCTTTTCCTGTAGCTGTCTTACCATGAGATGGCATCCACCGTCCTTCTTCCTCTCATGAATCCATACTGCTGTTTCCTGATCTTTACAATCTCTCTTTATCGCTCATCCAGTATTCTCTCTAAAACTTTCAATCCATGCTCTGTTAGTTTAATTCCGCTGTAGTTAGCACATCCCATGACATCTCCCTTCTGCTTGTATATACGTATATACCATTAGACTCTCCTCCTAGTCCCTTGGCATTTCTTCCTCTTCACATATGGCTTTTAATAAATCCAGCATCCATTTCTCCCCCTCTGTACCTATAGTAATTTGATCATTTCAATTTAGAACTCTGATAGACCTGGTGATTTGCCATTCTTCTTTTTCCTTAACCCCTTCCCACCCAGGACGTACCGTACGTCACTTGACAGCCAGCAAGTAATCCCAGGACGTAGTGTAATACGTCCTTCCACTCTCTCTTTTGTACCGAGAGCTGGTGAGTTGGGATTGTGTATTTGAAGACTTCTCGTTGCTGGGATATGTTCTCTCATCCCTTGTCAAACATAAGCTCCGCCCACTAGCCAATCAGAGCGAAGGAGTAAGGCATCTCGTGGCGTTTCAGTGACGGAATTGAGACGTCACCGATATTTCACCAATGGGAGCTCAGTATTTCAAATCTTTCTGTCTTTCCCCGTTATTTGTCACTCAGGCAGACATGTCGACTCGCATATAGACAATAGTGCAACTGTAGAATTCTTTTGATTATCGTTCTGGTTGCTTCTTTATCAATTTCTGCTCGTATTTTTTAGTCATGGGTGACTCTGGAGATTCCTCAGATGAAATATATGTACAGGGGAATCTGAGATGAAAATGAGACATCAGATAGTGTGCAATCAGTAAGTGATTGCGAATTATTTGACGATATTGAGCCAGTCACAGAAGAAGGTTGGCGGTTGTTGTCCGACATCTTTGATGATTCTCGGCCAGATCCTGTTCCTTCCCTCAGCGATCCCAGTCACGGCGTGGATATTTATTTGTCTCAGGATGATATATATATATGTGTGTGTGTGTGTATAGGAACATATATATAAACCCAGGAACACATATACATAAATAAAGTAAAAAAAATTAAAATGTATAAATCACGGATATAGCTATATACATAAAGACAGTTTCCGAGTACCTACATGCACACATACATATACTATATAGTAATTCATACATAGATATATACACACATACATACACTTTCATATATACATTATAATCAATAAAGAAACATGATATTGTTATGATACAATAAAGTTTGTTCATACTTACCTGGCAGATATATATATATAGCTGTATTCTCTGAAGCCCGACAGAATTTCAAAACTCCCGGCACACGCAGTGGTCGGCCAGGTGGTTAGTACCCATTCCCGCTGCTGGGAGGCGGGTGTCAGGAACTATTCCCATCTTCTATTCAGATTTTCTAATGCCACTGTCCCCGAGGGGAGGTTGGGCGGGTACTTGATTATATATATCTGCCAGGTAAGTATGAACAAACTTTATTGTATCATAACAATATCATTTTGTCCATGACACTTACCTGTCAGATATATATATATAGCTGATTCCCACCATTGGAGGTGGGGAGGGACAGAATAAAAGGATTTTGGGAAACATTTCACATGCAGATGATAGACATCTTGGTTCCTTACCTGTTAGCATAGCTGACTTCGTGATTACTGTCACCCAAGTCTGCTTTTGCTTTACTAGTCTCTCCAGCAAGGACGTGACCTGTATAGCTGGTGAGTTCTAGATGATCTGACAACGGGGGCGTGACCACAATGTGTCTAGACCATATTGACCATACCATGAGGGCTAAGAAGTAAAATAAATATCACCACCTGACCAACCTAGCCAAAGTTAAGGTGTTTTAACTAAGGCTTAAGAGTTAAGAAGTCCGCCATTGGCGGCGACTCAACAAATAAAATTAAGAGCTCTTCCTAACCATTTTCTACAGGATAGGATGAGTGGTACTTCTTGCCCCCAAGATTGTGTCTGCGGACACGTATTTGGCCCCCTAGCGAAGCAGCAGATCTCATATGACGTCTTCACATCTCTCAGGGAGTGTGAAGCGAACACAGAGTTGCTTCGCTAAAACGCGGTACTCAGGATGTAACTGAGTGCCATGCTCTGTTGAAATGCTTCCGAGGCCGCGCCCTCACCTCGTGAGCATTTACTTTAAAAGGTTTCAAATCTTTGTTCAAACATGACGAATGAGCCTCTTAGAAAGACTCCTTAAAAATAACGCCAGGGCGTTCTTCGACATGGGCAAGTCTGGTCTTTTTACGTAACACCGCAGATTGTCTGAATGACCTCGACTTTTAGTTTTATCAAGATAAAACTTGAGAGCCCCGACAGGGCACAGGACTCTCTGTGGCTCTTGCCCAATAATTTGTGCCATCCCCTTGATCTCCAGGCCTTTGGGCCAAGGGTTAGACGGGTTTTCGTTCTTAGCAAGAACGGAAGGCTTAGAGGACACCGAATTATGTCCTCTAAAGCCAAAACCTCTGATGATGCTAAAAAACCTCACTAACCCTCTTTGCCGTAGCTAGAGTGGTTAGAAAATTAGCCTTTCTGGTCACGTGTATTAAGTTTACAGAAAGGAGAGGTTCGAAATGCTTTGACATCAAGAACTTCAGACTACGTCTAAGTTCCATGCCGGAAGCTTCGATCTAGACCATTTCAAGAATTCCGCAGACCTCAAAGATCGTGAAGGGCTTTGTTGTTTGACAGATCCGAATCTCTGAGCCTAGAGGCCGTCAACAACATATTTCCGTATTCTACAATCGTTGGGACTGTTAGCTTATCCCATACTTCAGATGGAAAGGGAAGACGGTAAAGTAATTCACAGAGGTGGAGGTGTAGGATTAGTCATTCTTCCTACACTATCTCCAGAATTGGCCCACTCCGATTGGTACACTGCAAAATATGCAGCACTGCTTTGCTTTGGCAATGAGACTTGTAATTAATATTGAAGATCCTCTCGCTTCTCGACAGTCTGAACGCATCCAGACTCAGAGCGGAGAGGTTTATAGGTACCTCTCGAAGTGAGGCTGTTAGAGTAGACCGATTCTCTCGGGAAGGGTCCTTGGAAAGTGCTCTCTGAAGGACGTGACCTCTGTGAATCCAGCCTCTCGAAGGCCAACATGGGGCGATCAGCGTCTTTCTCGCTCCCTCTGACGCCAGCGATTATCTTATCATACTTCCTAAGCTTTTGAATAGGGGAAAAGAGACTAACCAACTATCCCCATTCCATACTATATGATGGCGTCTATTGCTACCGCTCTCGGATCGAGAATAAGGGAGCAACGTAGAGGAAGCTTCTTCGTCTTCAATATTGCGAAGAAATCTACGAAAGGACGTCTCCAAAGTCTCCACAACTCTCGACATACTTCTAAGCGAGGATTACTCAGACGTCAGTAGTTGCTGCCGTTCTGATCGAGAAGATCCGCACGGACGTGCAATAGTGTAACGAACCTCTTGAGGATCGTTACGTTCCGTGCCTATGTCGATAACCATCTCTCTCTTCTTGGGATATGAGAGAGCTGCGAAATTATCTGAGATGAATTTTTGGACCAATCGAGGGCGACCAAAAACTCACTCTTCGAGGAACTGGAGAGCCAACCAAATTGCTTCCAATTCTCTTAGATTATGTGCCAGGACCTCTGTACCTCTGTCTGGATGCCTGGCACCCTCTCGGTATCACCTGAGGTGATCGTCAACCCATTGAGAGATGTTTAGAATTATTTCTAGATCTTTGATGTTATTTCAGTTCTCATGTAGGAAAAACTGTAGAGGTCTGAATTGCAGTCTATTCAGGGAAACAAGCTTCTCCAGCGAGGAAATGTCCCCAGCAGACTCATCCATTCCCTCACTAGCATGCTTCCTTCCCTAATAAGGCTGCGCTTTGCATAAGCAGGAGATCCTTATTATAGTGCTATGCTGCGGGTAGAAACTCGTACAGAATTCCTGGGTTACAGTGCGGTAAGCAGCGCTGAACAGGTCTAAGAGATATCTCTGTTGAAAATTTCTTAGCAAAAGGAAGTCGTGTTTATTCATGATTACTAGAAATCCCCTCAACCCGAGGCGAAAGTCATGATTGTAGGGTAGAGATACGGTTCGTCAATCAATCCGCGGGAGAGAGAGACGTAAACGACCGAGCATAACAGCGAGCTACCTGATACTGAGTTGGTGACACTGTGACAGTTACAGGCAGCAGGCAGCAGCTTATGTTCACCTTCTCGCAGTCTTATGCCGAGTTGCCAGCTATTCTATTCATCTAAAGAATAGATTTTCCATTATTTGAACAGAAAACTCTCAAGTTGGCATATTTAAGCGAACAGAATTCGCTAAATACAGAAGCTGATTTTGTGTTGTCGTAACATTACGCTTAATTAACCAAATGTTAAATCGGAAACTCCTGGAAAGTTGCCTGGAGTACCGATTAAATATACCGCGTCATCCACAATGACAGCAACCTCTCGTCTCGCACTATTCTGCCAGAGTTACCAGCTACTCTCTTCTACGAAGGAATAGGTTGTTACTATTATCGATCAGAAGGAAATTCTCAAGCAGGCATATTTAGCGAAACATAATTCGCTAGATGCAGACGCTGAGTTAGTGTTGTTGTAACAATGATATTGTTAAGATACAATAAAGTTTGTTCATACTTACCTGGCAGATATATATATAGCTGTATTTCTCCGAAGTCCGACAGAATTTCAAAACTCCCGGCTCACGCAGTGGTCGGCCAGGTGGTTAGTACCCATTCCCGCCGCTGGGAGGCGGGTGTCAGAACCATTCCCATTTTTCTATCAGAATTTTTCTATTCCCACTGTCTCCTGCGGGGAGGTGGGTGGGTACTTTGATTATATATATCTGCCAGGTAAGTATGAACAAACTTTATTGTATCTTAACAATATCATTTTGTTCTGAAACTTACCCAGCAGATATATATATACTGAATCCCACCTTTGGAGGTAGGGAGAGACAGAAAAGGATTTTGGAAACATATATAGCAGATGAATAACATCTTGGTTCCTTACCTGTTAGCATAGCTGACTTCGTGATTACTGTCACCCAAGTCTGCTACTGCTTTACTAGAGTCCTCCAGCAAGGTGATTGTGACCTATATAGCTGGTGAGTTTCTAGATGATCTGTCAACGGGAGCGTGACCACAATGTGACTAGACCATTTTGACCATACCGTGAGGGCAACGAAGTAAAAATTCACCACCTGACCAGCCGCCTACAATTTTCATACCACATCACTTAGGCTAAAGGAAAGGAAGTCCGGCTCATGCGGACGACCTTACAACCATAAAACAATCCATAAAAACTCACCTACCCATTTCCTACAGGGTAGGATGAGTGCTACTTCCAGCCCCCAACAAAGTGTCTGCTGCGACGTATGGTCCAAGCGCATAGCAGTTTTCGTATGTCGTCTTCACATCCCGCAGGTAGTGTGAAGCGAACACCGAGTTGCTGCGCCAAAAGGTGGCACTCAGATGTCATTGAGTGCCATGTTCTTTTGGAAAGCTACCGAGGTAGATATAGCTCTCACTTCATGGGCATTCACTTTCAACAGCTTAACATCACTGTCTTCGCAAGATGAATGCGCCTGTCTAATGGTGTCTCTCAAGAAGAATGCCAGAGCATTCTTCGACATCGGCAAATCTGGTCTTCTGACCGAACACCATAAGTTGCTCGAAGGACCTCGACATTCCTTCGTTCTTTGTAAATAAATCTTGAGAGCCCTGACAGGGCACAGGACTCTCTCTGGTTCGTGTCCAATGATTTCCGCCATACCCTTGATCTCAAAACTTTTGGGCCAAGGGTTAGACGGATTTTCATTTTTCGCTAGAAACGTAGGACTTAATGAGCAAACAGCATTATGTCCCCTAAAACCAATATGCTTGCTAAAGGCTTGAATTTCACTAACTCTCTTCGCCGTCGCCAGAGTCGTTAGGAAAATAGTTTTCTTAGTAAGATCCCTTAAAGAGGCGTTCTGAAGGGGTTCAAACCGATTTGACATTAGGAATTTAAGTACTACATCCAAATTCCATGATGGTAACTTAGGTTGAGGAATCTTTATAGTCTCGAAAGACCTTAAAAGATCGTGGATATCCTTATTATTTGCCAAATCAATTCCTCTATGTCTAAAGACTACAGATAACATACTTCTGTAGCCTTTGATTGTTGAGACTGCAAGCTTTAGGTCGTTTCTCAGTAGAGCAAAAAGTCCGCTATTTGACTCACAGAGGTCGTGGTAGAGGAAATGCGTGTTCTTCTGCACCAGCTCCTAAACGAAGCCCACTTCGATTGATAGACTCCAAGCGTGGAAGCTCTTCTCGCATTGGCGATTGCTTTTGCAACCGGTCTAGAAAAACCCCTCGCTCTGACCAACTTTTTGATAGTCTGAATGCAGTCAGACTCAGAGCGGGGAGGTTTCCGTGGTATCTCTCGAAGTGGGGCTGTTTGAGTAGATCTGTCCTCATGGGCAATGTCCTCGGGAAGTCCACTACATAGGTCATGACCTCTGTGAACCACTCCTTTGCTGGCCAGTAAGGAGCGATTAACGTCAATCTCGTCCCTTCTGACATTGCAAACTTTTTCATCACTCCTCCCAGAATCTTGAACGGGGGAAATGCGTAAAGATCCATCTCTGTCCAGTCCCAAAGAAGTGCATCTATTGCTACTGCTCCCGGGTCGAGCACGGGGGAGCAATACAACGGAAGCCTCTTTGTTCTCGCTGTCGCAAAGACGTCCACTAGAGGACGCCCCCATAACTTCCACAGCTCTCGACACACATCCTGATGCAGAGTCCACTCGGTCGGCAGCAGTTGACCCTGCCGACTGAGGAGATCTGCCCGGACGTTCTCCACGCCTGCAACGAACCTCGTTAGAATCGTTACTTTCTGTAGTTCTCGCCCATAACAAGATCTCTCTTGCTAGGTTGAACAATGATCGCGAGTGAGTCCCTCCTTGCTTTTTTATGTATGACAGAGCTGTGGTATTGTCTGAATTTATCTGCACTATCTTGTTTGAGACTTTTTCTTTGAAAAACTGGAGTGCCAAGTATATGGCCGCCAGTTCTTTGAGATTTATGTGCCAGAACACCTGTTCCCCTCTCCAGGTGCCTGACACTTCCTCCCTCCCTAGTGTAGCTCCCCACCCGGTGGTGGACGCGTCGGAGAACAACACTAGGTCGGGGCTCTGAAGTTTGAGGGAAGTTCCTTCCGAAAGCTTCACAGGATCGAGCCACCACTTTAGGTGATCCTTTACCTCCTTTGGGATCCTCAAAATTGTCTCCAATTTTCTTTGTCCTCCCAATTCTCCTTCAGGAAAAACTGGAGAGGTCTGAGATGTAGTCTCCCCAGGAAACACTTCTTTCGACGATGCTCGAATAAGCCAGTCGTCTAGATATAGAGAGATCCTTATGTTTGCAAGATGAAGCCGCCTCGCCACATTCTTCATTAGAATTGTGAAAATCATTGGTGCCGTACTCAGACCGAAGCAAAGAGCTCTGAATTGGAAGACTCTTCCCTTCATGACAAAACGCAGTATTTCTTCGATCGGGGATGTATCGGGACGTGGAAATATGCGTCTTGGCAGTCCAGTGATACCATCCAGTCGTTTTTTGTCTTAAGGCCGCAAGCACTGACTGAGGTGTCTCCATCTTGAACGTCTGTCTCTCTATAAAAAGGTTTAGACTGCTCACATCTAAAACTGGCCGCCAGCCTCCCGACTGTTCGGCACCAGGAATAACCTGTTGTAGAAACCCGGGACTGAATGTCCTCGACTTGTTCTATTGCTTTCTTCTCGAGCATTTGTTCTATCAGATCGTACAAGATCTGTTGTTTTTTCTCCCTGGTACGAGGGTGATAGATCTATAGGTGTTGCGCACAATGGAGGAGGCTTCAGGAAAGGTATTTTGTATCCTCGCTCGATGACGTTGAGCGACCAGCTGTCTGCCTCTATCTTCTTCCAAGCTTCTGCAAATAAATGAAGCCTGGCACCTACTGGCGACTGAAGGACTTCCTCCTCATTTTTTACCTCTGGACTTAGACTGAGCTCTGCCTCTAGAGAGTCCTCTTCCTCTAGGTAGAAGGTCTAGAGGAGCTCCACCTCGAAAGGGCTTTATTTTCTTAGAAACTGAGTTCGTGTTGAAGTCGAAGGAATCGCAGGACGTCTAGAAGATTGTGCTAAGAGATCCTGAGTAGCTTTTCCTGTAGACTTCCAGCTACATCTTTAATCATAGCCTGGGGGAAGAGATGGTCAGAAAGAGGGGCGAAAAGCAATTCTGCCTTCTGTGTTGGAGACACTGCTTTGGTAGTAAATTTACAGTAGATAGCTCTCTTTTTCAGGAGCCCTGCACAAAAATGTGAAGCCAATTCCTCTGAACCATCTCTGACGGCCTTATCCATACAAGCGAGAACACTGGATAGCTCCCCCAAGCTAATTGAGTCTTGACTACGAGACTTAGTGTCAAGCAGCCCCAAACACCAGTCTAAGAAATTAAATACTTCAATTGTCCGAAAAAGACCTTTCAGATGGTGGTCTATCTCCGCCGGTGTCCATGTTATTTTAGCTGACGAAAGAAGAGACCTTCTTGGTGCGTCAACCAGACTGGAAAAGTCACCTTGAGCCGATGCGGAGCTCTTAACCCGACATCCTCACCTGTATCATACCAGATCCCAGCCTTGCCACCAAGTCTTGAAGGAGGCTGGGCAAAGGAAAACTTTCCTTGAGCCTTTCTAGACTCCATCCAATCTTGCACCTTCTTAAAAGCTCTCTTAGTTGAAAGAGACTTTGTCATTTTAACAAATCCCGGAGTCTTATTTGTTTTTGACAACGAAAACTGAGAAGGAGGCGACCGAGGTGCTGCGGGTTGAAACTCTTCTCCAAATGAATCCCGAAGCAATCGAACCAAAACTTGATAATCGGATGAATCTGCCACAGCTGGTTGATCCTCTTCCGTTTCTTCTGAAATATTACTTAATCCTTCCTCATCTATAGGAGTGACCAAGGGGACTCCCGAAGCTGGTGGTACAAGTCCTTTCACTCCGAGCTTTAATGAAGATCGTTGTTTTGACGTGCATGGAGCATTCTGAATATTAATATCTAAAGATTCAGATAAAGCGGTACAAATTCCTTGCTCATTCTCTCGATGGGAGTCCCTTCGAAAAGCCGATTGCAGTTGAGGTTCCATACTAATACCTTGCTGTGATACCTGATGGATATGCAACAAAGCGTCCGTTTGAACGTCTCGCTTGGTATCCGTCCGAGCGTCAAGCTTGGCGTCCAGCCGAGCGTCACGCTTGGCGTCCGAGCCGAGCGACCCGCTTGGCGTCCAGGTGAGCGTCACGCTCAGTCGCTCAGACCGAGCGTCCCGCTTGGCGTCCAGGTGAGCGTCACGCTCGGCATCCATCCGAGCGCCACGCCTGGCGTCCAGGTGAGCCTCACGCTCGACGTCTGTCCGAGCGTACCGCTTGTCTAAACAGGTTTCCCTGTGAACACTCCGCTCCTTCCAAGCCGAACTAGAGCGTCGAGTTTCTCAGACTGTTAACGGCCTCGTTTCGTAATCATAGGATCGTCCCGTGTTCTTGTATAAAGCGAGCCTCGAGAGTCTGGGCGAATCCTCGCAGGAAGTTTTTCATGCCCTTTCTCCAACTGCAGGTGAGACGTACGAAATCTAGATTGAGTACTCACAGGCGAAAGAGACGATCGGTCCACCCGTGCGGGAGACCTCTTAGATCTTTTAATCGGTAATCTATTATCTTTTCTTCTCGGACGCATTTCTGATTCTCTCTCAGCCAGCAACGAAGCAAGTTGTTGTTGCATCGACCTGATAACACTCTTTGTAGAAGATTCTTTTTCAGGAGAAAAACTGATCCTATGAGAAGGCGAGGGGCGAGGGGAAGCCCTATCCCTTCTTACAGGACCCGTTCTAGTTCTCTTCTTAGAACGACTAGGCCGCTCCAAGGAGTCCTCGTCAGATGACATCATAATTCTCCTTTGAGGAGTCCATGCAGCAAAACTCTCCGGTGAAGACCGCAAACCAACAGGGGAAAAAGGACGTGAAGCCTCTTCTTCACTGCGATCGAAGACTCTGGCCGCCTGTGCGACACCTTGAGTCTTCGATCTTTTTTGCGGTGGAGAGTAATCCAAGTCTCGAGGCGAAGCCCGTAACGAAGAAGCAGCGCAAAGAGACTCTGCGTCCTCCTCTGAGCGACTACTGACGATAGCCGCCTGTGCGACATTTAACGTCATAGCTCTCTTCAGAGGACGCGAGCGTCTTCTCATGCTCCAACTCCTGTTAGGGGAGGACGCCTCCAGGACGAAAAGCACTCGCGGAGGATACGCGCACTCGCACACTCTTTGGCAGCTGGGATCGTCTACAGGTTCTGCCGAAGGGACGCCAGATCGGTGGGGGTTCCCCGTAACCCTCCTGCGGCTTTCGACATGTCCGTCTTCCTGGGCTTGGAAGTTCGACAGAGGTCCAGGCCTAGAGGCATTATAGGGCCACCGATCTGACGCCCCCTCCACAACACTGGGGGCACTTTCACTGCACTTTTGTTCGCTAATAATGCTTCTACCCTCCAAAGCGAGCACTTTAGATTCTAGGTTACGTATTGATTCCAGAATCGTAGAAAGGGCATTGTCTTCTACTGATTTTTTAGGGCCCGAAGGCACAACATTTTCAGGGCCCGAAGGCACCACAGATTTAGGTGTACCAACTACTGAATGTATAGTAGGAGAAACCTTACTACCCTTACTTCTACTGACTGATACACTCCTGGAGGAAGATCTCCGTATCCTATCACGCTCCAATTTCCGCACATAGGATTCATAAGCCTTCCAACCCGAATCAGACAGACATTCACACTCCTTACAACGGTCATTTATAACACACGTATGTCCTCTACAATTATTACATATTGTGTGTGGGTCTACCGAACCTTTCGGTAGCCTCACCTTACAACCTTCTACAACACACTCTGGTGCTAGATAAACTAGTCCCAGACATCTTAGTTACAGGAAAAAACCAAACCAAATTCAAATCCAATCCACTATCAGCGTAAGCCTAGTCACAATCCACGTTCGATAACCAAAAAAAAACAAACAGGATACTCAAGTAACAGAGAAGTTTCGAAAATCCTAGACGGAGGTGTTGAAAACAGTTGTTATCAACACCGGCGACAGAAAAATTCTGAATAGAAAATGGGAATGGTTCCTGACACCCGCCTGCCCAGCGGCGGGGGGAATGGGTACTAACCACCTGGCCGACCACTGCGTGAGCCGGGAGTTTTGAAATTCTGTCGGACTTCGGAGAAATACAGCTATATATATATCTGCTGGGTAAGTTTCATGAACAAAATACCTTTTAGCGTTGTCCTTACAGCGGAAACTCCTGGAAGTTTGCAGGAAGGACCGATTAAATACACTTACAATAACCGTCTTTTCGGTGCCATCTGTAGAGGTAACCATGATATGCGTATATGACTTGAACCCTACATTAGTAATATGATGCAAAGATAAAATACGTAAGTATTGTAGTCACTTGAACATCTAATTCTCTACTACATTCTTTCCTCGACGAGGAAGAGAGAGAGAATGGAAATCGACTGTCTTCGTTCTCTTTGCCAAGAGAACGAATTAACATTATTCGAATGGCGATCAAGTGAGAACCGAGGATCGAAAAGGACAGTTCAAGCTTCTTATGATATTGGACATAAGACTTCATGGACGTAGTCTACAAGTCTTTTTCCTGGATGGAGCCTCTGACTAATGAATGAGAGCTCTTTCGAATTTTGTTAATGAGAGCTCATCCGCTTAAGCGATAAAATGTTAGTAAGATCTTTGTCAATGAGAACTAACCCATTTACATGACAGAAAGTAATCCAGGAATTCGAGCATATAGTTTTTCCCGATTCCCGCAGAAATCGAGGAAGGAGCAGGATTCCTAATCAGAGACTGGGCTTACGACATGTAGGACCTTAATGTTCCCCTTCGGCAGCGCAGTCCCGAAAGCACGAGGCATTTTATGACACCGAAATCTGCTTACAGTTTTTCTGGAATTCATCAAGTCATGGATTCTATTGACGCTCCCTTCGTAGAAAGCAAAGTAGACATCTTGACGAGACCAAACTCCTTCCTCTTCTTCGAAGATGCCCTCTTGAAGACCGTACTTGCAGGAATCCTGGCGAATGTCTTGATGCGTAGGACGCCTAACGTTCTGAATAACGTCCTGGTAAGTGC
>NC_061091.1:33510727-33530974 GCF_015104395.2 Macrobrachium nipponense
GAGGCGATCCGGGGTGATCGTGAGGAGTCCTACTCCTCAAGACGCAGTCACTCCCGAGATCCAGAGGTCGTTTGCAGAGGTTATTGCGCTGATTCGTCAGCACAACGACCTCGGTGAGGGATCGCTGCTCCCACCTTCTGAGCCTTCCTCCAGGCTCAAGTCGTTCTGGGGTCCTAAGAAGGAACCCAAGACGACAGTGGGTCTGCCGCAATCGGCTCTGGCTGACTCGGTGCTGGCAGGTGGACACACTCGTCTTTGGACAGGAGGTTTGCTACGGTCTGGCAGGCCTTCCAAGCTACTTCCCCCGCCTCTACTGCAACAAAGGAGATTCTACGTGCAATCGGAGGACACCCTGCCGCCCAACAAGGTTAACCCGGAGCTAGCTAGGCTAACTCCGGGGGTGTCTCTGCAGCAGCTCCTGTCGGAGAACTTATGGTTTGTTCATTGAAACTTACCCAGCAGATATATATATAGCTGTATTTCTCCGAAGTCCGACAGAATTTCAAAACTCCCGGCTCACGCAGTGGTCGGCCAGGTAGTTATACCCATCCCGCCGCTGGGAGGCGGGTGTCAGGAACCATTCCATTTTCTATCAGAATTTTCTGTCGCCGGTGTTGATAACAACTGTTTCAACACCTCCGTCTAGGATTTTCGAAACTTCTCTGTTACTTGAGTATCCTGTTTGTTTTTGTTGGTTATCGAACGTGGATTGTGGACTAGGCTTACGCTGATAGTGGATTGGGTTTGAATTTGGTTTGGTTTTTTCCTGTAACTAAGATGTCTGGGACTAGTTTATCTAGCACCAGAGTGTGTTGTATGGAAGGTTGTAAGGTGAGGCTACCGAAAGGTTCGGTAGACCCACACACAATATGTAATAATTGTAGAGGACATACGTGTTATAAATGACCGTTGTAAGGAGTGTGAATGTCTGTCTGATTCGGGTTGGAAGGCTTATGAATCCTATGTGCGGAAATTGGAGCGTGATAGGATACGGAGATCTTCCTCCAGGAGTGTATCAGTCAGTAGAAGTAAAGGTAGTAAGGTTTCTCCTACTATACATTCAGTAGTTGGTACACCTAAATCTGTGGTGCCTTCGGGCCTGAAAAATGTTGTGCCTTCGGGCCCTAAAAAATCAGTAGAAGACAATGCCCTTTCTACGATTCTGGAATCAATACGTAACCTAGAATCTAAAGTGCTCGCTTTGGAGGGTAGAAGCATTATTAGTGAACAAAAGTGCAGTGAAAGTGCCCCCAGTGTTGTGGAGGGGGCGTCAGATCGGCCCTATAATGCCTCTAGGCCTGGACCTCTGTCGAACTTCCAAGCCCAGGAAGACGGACATGTCGAAAGCCGCAGGAGGGTTACGGGGAACCCCCACCGATCTGGCGTCCCTTCGGCAGAACCTGTAGACGATCCCCAGGCTGCCAAAGAGTGTGCGAGTGCGCGTATCCTCCGCGAGTGCTTTTCGTCCTCGGAGGCGTCCTCCCCTAACAGGAGGTTGGAGCATGAGAGACGCTCGCGTCCTCTGAAGAGAGCTATGACGTTAAATGTCGCACAGGCGGCTATCGTCAGTAGTCGCTCAGAGGAGGACGCAGAGTCTCTTTGCGCTGCTTCTTCGTTACGGGCTTCGCCTCGAGACTTGGATTACTCTCCACCGCAAAAAAGATCGAAGACTCAAGGTGTCGCACAGGCGGCCAGAGTCTTCGATCGCAGTGAAGAAGAGGCTTCACGTCCTTTTTCCCCTGTTGGTTGCGGTCTTCACCGGAGAGTTTTGCTTGCTTGGACTCCCTCAAAGGAGAATTATGATGTCATCTGACGAGGACGCCTTGGAGCGCCTAGTCCGTTCTAAGAAGAGAACTAGAACGGGTCCTGTAAGAAGGGATAGGGCTTCCCCTCGCCCCTCGCCTTCTCATAGGATCAGTTTTTCTCCTGAAAAAGAATCTTCTACTAAGAGTGTGATCAGGTCGATGCAACAACAACTTGCTTCGTTGCTGGCTGAGAGAGAATCAGAAATGCGTCCGAGAAGAAAAGATAATAGATTACCGATTAAGAGATCTAAGAGGTCTCCCGCACGGGTGGACCGATCGTCCCTTTCGCCTGTGAGTACTCAATCTAGATTTCGTACGTCTCACCTGCAGTTGGAGAAAGGGCATGAAAAACTTCCTGCGAGGATTCGCCCAGACTCTCGAGGCTCGCTTTATACAAGAGCGGACGATCCTATGATTACGAAACGAGGCCGTATACAGTCTGAGAAACTCGACGCTCCTAGTTCGGCTTGGAAGGAGTGGAGTGTTCACAGGGACACCTGTTTAGACAAGCGGTACGCTCGGACAGACGTCGAGCGTGAGGCTCACCTGGACGCCAGGCGTGGCGCTCGGATGGATGCCGAGCGTGACGCTCACCTGGACGCCAAGCGGGACGCTCGGCTGAGCGACGAGCGTGACGCTCACCTGGACGCCAAGCGTGGCGCTCGGCTGGACGCCAAGCGTGACGCTCGGCTGGACGCCAAGCTTGACGCTCGGACGGATCCCAAGCGAGACGTTCAAACGGACGCTTTGTTGCATATCCATCAGGTATCACAGCAAGGTATTTGTATGGAACCTCAACTGCAATCGGCTTTTCGAAGGGACTCCCATCGAGAGAATGAGCAAGGAATTGGTACCGCTTTATCTGAATCTTTAGATATTAATATTCAGAATGCTCCATGCACGTCAAAACAACGATCTTCATTAAAGCTCGGAGTGAAAGGACTTGTACCACCAGCTTCGGGAGTCCCCTTGGTCACTCCTATAGATGAGGAAGGATTAAGTAATATTTCAGAAGAAACGGAAGAGGATCAACCAGCTGTGGCAGATTCATCCGATTATCAAGTTTTGGTTCGATTGCTTCGGGATTCATTTGGAGAAGAGTTTCAACCCGCAGCACCTCGGTCGCCTCCTTCTCAGTTTTCGTTGTCAAAAACAAATAAGACTCCGGGATTTGTTAAAATGACAAAGTCTCTTTCAACTAAGAGAGCTTTTTTAAGAAGGTGCAAGATTGGATGGAGTCTAGAAAGGCTCAAGGAAAGTTTTCCTTTGCCCAGCCTCCCTTCAAGACTTGCGGCAAGGCTGGGATCTGGTATGATACAGGGTGAGGATGTCGGGTTAAGAGCTCCCGCATCGGCGCAAGGTGACTTTTCCAGTCTGGTTGACGCACCAAGAAGGTCTCTTCTTTCGTCAGCTAAAATAACATGGACACCGGCAGAGATAGACCACCATCTGAAAGGTCTTTTTCGGACAATTGAAGTCTTTAATTTCTTAGACTGGTGTTTGGGGCTGCTTGACACTAAGTCTCGTAGTCAAGACTCAATTAGCTTGGGGGAGCTATCCAGTGTTCTCGCTTGTATGGATAAGGCCGTCAGAGATGGTTCAGAGGAATTGGCTCACATTTTTGTGCAGGGCTCCTAAAAGAGACGCTATCTACTGTAAATTTTACTACCAAAGCAGTGTCTCCAACACAGAAGGCAGAATTGCTTTTTCGCCCCTCTTTCTGACCATCTCTTCCCCAGGCTTATGATTAAAGATGTAGCTGGAAGTCTACAGGAAAAAGCTACTCAGGATCTCTTAGCACAATCTTCTAGACGTCCTGCGATTCCTTCGACTTCAACACGAACCCAGTTTTCTAAGAAAATAAAGCCCTTTCGAGGTGGAGCATCCTCTAGACCTTCTCTCTAGGAGGAAGAGGACTCGCTAGAGGCAGAGCTCAGTCTAAGTCCAGAGGTAAAAAATGAGGAGGAAGTCCTTCAGTCGCCAGTAGGTGCCAGGCTTCATTTATTTGCAGAAGCTTGGAAGAAGATAGAGGCAGACAGCTGGTCGCTCAACGTCATCGAGCGAGGATACAAAATACCTTTCCTGAAGCCTCCTCCATTGTGCGCAACACCTATAGATCTATCACCCTCGTACCAGGGAGAAAAACAACAGATCTTGTACGATCTGATAGAACAAATGCTCGAGAAGAAAGCAATAGAACAAGTCGAGGACATTCAGTCCCCGGGTTTCTACAACAGGTTATTCCTGGTGCCGAAACAGTCGGGGAGGCTGGCGGCCAGTTTTAGATGTGAGCAGTCTAACCTTTTTATAGAGAGACAGACGTTCAAGATGGAGACACCTCAGTCAGTGCTTGCGGCCTTAAGACAAAACGACTGGATGGTATCACTGGACCTGCAAGACGCATATTTCCACGTCCCGATACATCCCCGATCGAAGAAATATCTGCGTTTTGTCATGAAGGGAAGAGTCTTCCAATTCAGAGCTCTTTGCTTCGGTCTGAGTACGGCACCCAATGATTTTCACAATTCTAATGAAGAATGTGGCGAGGCGGCTTCATCTTGCAAACGAAGGATCTCTCTATATCTAGACGCTGGCCTCATTCGAGCATCGTCGAAAAAAAAGAAAAAAAAGGTGTCTGAAGGACCTTCAATCAAACCTTAAACTCTAGCAAAGTCCCTGGGACTTCTAGTGAATTTTCGAAAAGTCGCAGCTGATCCCCCACACGTCCCCATCGTGTATCTGGGGATTCAGATGGATTCAGTGGCTTTTCGAGCTTTTCCGTCCCAGGGACGGCAACAGCAAGGATTAGAAAAAATATCAGTCTTCTTAAGGAAAGAATCATGCTCGGTGAGGGAAGTGGATGAGTCTGCTGGGCACCATTTCCTCGCTGGAGAAGTTTGTTTCCTTGGGGAGACTACATCTCAGACCTCTCCAGTTTTTCCTGAAGGAGAATTGGGAGGACAAAGAAAATTTGGAGACAATTTTGAAGATCCCAAAGGAGGTAAAAGATCACCTAAAGTGGTGGCTCGATCCTGTGAAGCTTTCGGAAGGAACTTCCCTCAAACTTCAGAGCCCCGACCTAGTGTTGTTCTCCGACGCGTCCACCACCGGGGTGGGGAGCTACACTAGGGAGGGAGGAAGTGTCAGCACCTGGAGAGGGGAACAGGTGTTCTGGCACATAAAATCTCAAAGAACTGGCGGCCATATACTTGGCACTCCAGTTTTTCAAAGAAAAAGTCTCAAACAAGATAGTGCAGATAAATTCAGACAATACCACAGCTCTGTCATACATAAAAAAGCAAGGAGGGACTCACTCGCGATCATTGTTCAACCTAGCAAGAGAGATCTTGTTATGGGCGAGAACTCAGAAAGTAACGATTCTAACGAGGTTCGTTGCAGGCGTGGAGAACGTCCCGGGCAGATCTCCTCAGTCGGCAGGGTCAACTGCTGCCGACCGGATGGACTCTGCATCAGGATGTGTGTCGAGAGCTGTGGAAGTTATGGGGGCGTCCTCTAGTGGACGTCTTTGCGACAGCGAGAACAAAGAGGCTTCCGTTGTATTGCTCCCCCGTGCTCGACCCGGGAGCAGTAGCAATAGATGCACTTCTTTGGGACTGGACAGGGATGGATCTTTACGCATTTCCCCCGTTCAAGATTCTGGGAGAAGTGATGAAAAAGTTTGCAATGTCAGAAGGGACGAGATTGACGTTAATCGCTCCTTACTGGCCAGCAAAGGAGTGGTTCACAGAGGTCATGACCTATGTAGTGGACTTCCCCAGGACATTGCCCATGAGGACAGATCTACTCAAACAGCCCCACTTCGAGAGATACCACGGAAACCTCCCCGCTCTGAGTCTGACTGCATTCAGACTATCAAAAAGTTGGTCAGAGCGAGGGGTTTTTCTAGGAACCCGTTTTGCAAAAGCAATCGCCAATGCGAGAAGAGCTTCCACGCTTGGAGTCTATCAATCGAAGTGGGCTTCGTTTAGGAGCTGGTGCAGAAGAACACGCATTTCCTCTACCACGACCTCTGTGAGCCAGATAGCGGACTTTTTGCTCTACTTGAGAAACGACCTAAAGCTTGCAGTCTCAACAATCAAAGGCTACAGAAGTATGTTATCTGTAGTCTTTAGACATAGAGGAATTGATTTGGCAAATAATAAGGATATCCATGATCTTTTAAGGTCTTTCGAGACTATAAAGATTCCTCAACCTAAGTTACCATCATGGAATTTGGATGTAGTACTTAAATTCCTAATGTCAAATCGGTACCCTTGAAACCCCTTCAGAACGCCTCTTTAAGGGATCCTGACTAAGAAAAAACTATTTTCCTACGACTCTGGCGACGGCGAAGAGAGTTAGTGAAATTCAACAGACATTCAAGCCTTTAGCAAGCATGATTGGGGTTTTAGGGGACATAATGCTGTTTGCTCATTAAGTCCTACGTTTCTAGCGAAAAATGAAAATCCGTCTAACCCTTGGCCCAAAAGTTTTGAGATCAAGGGTATGGCGGAAATCATTGGACATGAACCAGAGAGAGTCCTGTGCCCTGTCAGGGCTCTCAAGATTTATTTACAAAGAACGAAGGAATGTCGAGGTCCTTCGAGCAAACTTATGGTGTTCGGTCAGAAGACCAGATTTGCCGATGCGAAGAATGCTCTGGCATTCTTCTTGAGAGACACCATTAGACAGGCGCATTCATCTTGCGAAGACAGTGATGTTAAGCTGTTGAAAGTGAATGCCATGAAGTGAGAGCTATATCTACCTCGGTAGCTTTCAAAAGAACATGGCACTCAATGACATTCTGAGTGCCACCTTTTGGCGCAGCAACTCGGTGTTCGCTTCACACTACCTGCGGGATGTGAAGACGACATACGAGAACTGCTATGCGCTTGGACCATACGTCGCAGCAGACACTTTGTTGGGGGCTGGGAAGTTAGCAACGCATCCTGACCTCCCTGTAGGAAATGGGTAGGTGAGTTTTTATGGATTGTTTTATGGTTGTAAGGTCGTCCGCATGAGCCGGACTTCCTTTCCTTTAGCCTAAGTGATGTGGTATGAAAATTGTGTTAGGCTGGTCAGTGGTGAAGTTTTACTTCGTTGCCCTCATGGTATGGTCAAAATGGTCTAGTCCACATTGTGGTCACGCTCCCGTTGACAGATCATCTAGAACTCACCAGCTATATAGGTCATACCTTGCTGGAGACTCTAGTTAAAGCAGTAGCAGACTTGGGTGACAGTAATCACGAAGTCAGCTATGCTAACAGGTAAGGAACCAAGATGTTATTCATCTGCATATAATATGTTTCCAAAATCCTTTTCTGTCTCTCCCTACCTCCAAAGGTGGGATTCAGCTATATATATATCTGCTGGGTAAGTTTCATGAACAAAATGATATTGTTAAGATACAATAAAGTTTGTTCCCCATACTTACCTGGCAGATATATATAATCAAAGTACCCCACCCACCTCCCCGCAGGAGACAGTGGGAATAGAAAATTCTGATAGAAAATGGGAATGGTTCCTGACACCCGCCTCCCAGCGGCGGGAATGGGTACTAACCACCTGGCCGACCACTGCGTGAGCCGGGAGTTTTGAAATTCCTGTCGGACTTCGGAGAAATACAGCTATATATATATCTGCCAGGTAAGTATGAACAAACTTTATTGTATCTTAACAATATCATTTCTCGCAGCCAAGAGGCACTTGCCGTGGAACCGACCGACATGGCGGCATTCCAAGCAGTCTCCTGGTTAGAACTGTGGTCCCTCACGGTGTCTAAGATTGCGGCCACCTCGGGAAATATCACTCCTGAAGGTGACCTGGCTTTCGGGAGACTGTGCCAGTCTGGAGGTAGAGCCATCTCATACCTAGCCCACCAGACGGCAAACCTGTGGGCCACTGGTTCTTCGGCATAGGGACACAGTCCTCACCCGAGTGACCAGGGCGGCTGGGCGTGAGGCGGCTCTGGGTCTTCGCAACGGACTGGTGCGAAGTTCCTCCTCTCTCTTTCCTGGAGAGAGTCTGTGGACACTGCCGTGGAGCGACGGTGCACTGATGACAGTGACCGTCTAGTACACCAGGCAGTCTCGAAGGCGTCTGGACAGCCTCGAGCTACTGCGGCCAAGATGATCACATCGTCGAAGCCCAGGGGAAAGACTCTGCCTTCGACTTCTAGGAGCGATTGTAACCAGCCCTCCTCCCAGCCCTCCTTCTCATGAGGGGGAGCTGGGAAGAAGCCGAAGAGAGGCGGGAAACGCTAGGGATGGCGTTCCCCCTCACCTGCTGCCGGAAGGGGGGGTTGTCTGGCGAGCCATTGGGCAACTTGGCACCGCTATGGAGCGGAGACCTGGATAGTAGACGTCCTTCAGGAGGGGTATCTACTACCCTTCGAGTCTCGGCCACCCCTCACCTCCAACCCGGTCTACCTTCAGCTACGTACCCGGAACATCCAAGGACATAGCACTTCGGCAGGAAGCTGTGGAGATCATTAGGGATCGATTACCGGGCTTCTACAGCCGTCTTTTCCTGGCGGAGAAGTCTTCAGGGGACTGGCGCCCAGTGATAGATCTCTCTCCCCTGAACCGATTCGTTCGCCAGTCTTGGTTCACGATGGAGACGGCACGCTCTGTGCTCGACTCCATCAGGGAGAACAACTTCATGCTTTCGGTGGATTTGAAGGACGCGTATTTCCAGATACCCGCTCAACAATCCTCCAGGAAGTACCTCCGCTTCATCCTCGACGGGACGTTGTACCAATTCAGGGCACTTTGCTTCGGTCTCTCGACCGCCCCACTGGTGTTCACGTGAGTGTTCACTCTGGTGTCTGCTTGGGTCCACTTGTCAGGGATATGTCTTTTGGGATATCTCAATGACTGGTTAGTCCTGGCGAGCTCCCGCTCGCAGTTGCTACGGGACAGGGATCGACTCCTCGAGTTCTGCTGCAATCTGGAGATCGTGGTGAACCTTTCGGGAACGTTAGATCTCGAGGGCCCAAGCAGAGGGATGAAGTACCCTGTGGCTACGCTGATCGATACGTTAGCAGGACGAGTCTTCCCCGCAGACTCGGCAGGAACTGTCAGCTCAGGAGTGGCAAGTCGTGATTGGTCACCTGTCGTCACTCGAGAAGTTAGTTCCTCACGGGCATCTTCACCTGCGGTCTCTCCAGTGGAGACTAAAGGAGAGTTGGTCACAGGCAAGAGACCCGCCATACTTCCCTGTGTCCCTCACGGAGGAGGTGAGGCAGGACCTAGCCTGTTGGCTGGACGAGAGGAACCTCGCAAGAGGAGTTGCTGGCTGCAGGAGTGTGGGATCATCACGACAAGCACCTTCACATCAACATCCTGGAGCTCAAGTTCCTCGCTCTCTAAGAGATCCAGGACCGTCTGATGGGACACTCGGTGGTGTTGATGTGCGACAACACCACAGTAGTGGCATACGTCAACAAAAGGGGGGGTCCTAGTGTCCCTCCCATTGCACCAGTTGACGTTGCAGGTGCACGAGTGGGCCGTGGCTCACTCGGTAGAGCTGTCAGCCCGCTACATTCCAGGCAAGAGGAATGTAGTAGCAGACAAGCTCAGCCGTCGGGAACTGGCGATAGGGACCGAATGGTCCCTACACCCAGATGTGGCGGAAAGGCTCTTCAACCTATGGGGGGCATCCAGTCATGGATCTGTTCGCCACCCGGCACAACAGAAAACTTCAGGTTTTCTACTCGGCTGTGCTGGACCCATGGGCAGCTGCAGAGGACGCTCTTCAACACCCGGGGACAACTTCTTCGTTTACGCCTTTACGCAATTCTGTCTGATTCGCAAGGTGATCAACCGAGTGCTGGCCACCCCGAATCTCAAGATGATCCTGGTGGCTGCGGCTATTTGGTATCCGGACCTGCTGGCTTTTCTCACAGGAGCACCAAAAGAGATTCCCCCTTGGTGTCGTAGATGGGGTCTATCTCCTCTCAGAGCCACTCTTCATCAGGTAGCGGATTTCCTCGTGTTTCTTCGCCGAGAGAAGCTCCTCCCCGTCCCCACAGTCAAAGGATACAGAGCCACCCTGGCCCTAGTCCTGAAACTGAGGGGATTGGATATCTCGAACTTGTTCGAGACCTCCCTGCTATTGAGGAGCTTTGAGAGGTCTCGCCCACCCGTGGAACTCAGGCCCCCGGGGTGGGATGTGACTCTCGTCCTTAGGAGTTTGACTCGAAGTCCCTCGAGCCACTCCGAGAGTCGTCAGACAGGGATCTGACCCTCAAGACCATCTTCATGCTGGCCCTGGCATCGGCGAAGAGAGTAGGGGAACTGCATGACCTTTCCTTCGTCAAGCATTCCAGGGGATGGGGATCTGTGACGCTCGATTTCGTACCGAACTTCGTAGCGAAGACTCAGAATCCTTCAGTTCCTGCCGACCAGTTCGAGTCTTTCACAATCCCCTCCCTAATGGACTTCACCGACAACGATGCAGATGAGATGCTGCTTTGTCCTGTGAGGACGCTACAGCGCTATCTGAAGAGAACTCGGTACCTCAGGCCTGAGCGCCGATGCCTCTTCGTTAGCACCGGGGTGACCAAGAAAGAAGTATTCAAGAACACTCCTTCTTTCTGGCTGCGTGAGGTGATAAGGAGGGCGTACGAAACTGATGGTAGCAACGACATCCGTACCCTTCATCCGAGAGCCTACAAAGTCAGAGGCATTGGTCCTTCCCTTTCGTTCCGCAAGAACTTCTCTGTGGCGCAGGTACTGAAGGCAGGGGTCTGGCCCAACCAGACCACCTTCACCTCCTTCTACTTTCAGGATATAGCCCACAGGTCCTTGGATACTTTTTCCTTGGGACCCATGGTGGCCGCTCAACACGTTGTGTAGCTTACCCAGCACCCGAGCGGACAGAACAGCATCGCATCCTTGTGTGACTGCTTGAAGGGATGGGTGAATGAGAGTGTGACTGGCCTTCTCTTCCCCATCTTTTTCTCTCCCTCTACCTGTGGGCAGAGGGACGCGGTCGTCACTACGCTGGAACAGGAGGCGATGCAGGTAAGCTACTCGACCGAGCCCCATCCTATCCCTTTCATTAGGGATAGGAGTGATTATCCACCACTTCCCCCAACAAGGGGGGAGAAGTAGAAGCCAACAAGAGACAACCACCCATGACTTCATATTGCCTCTTGCTTGCTAGTTTTAAGAGGTACGCTTGCCTCCCTCTTATTACATGGGTCCCGAGGTCAGACCATTACTCAGATTCCACCCACCAAGAAGTGAGTCTTCCTATTGTAAAGGATCGATGGTTTGTATTCATATCGGAACAAATAACATTTTGTCGAAAATTTTATTTTTCCTAACTATACAAACCTGAGGCCTTTACCTTTACACTAGTCCCACCTCATGCCACCCCTCACTCTGTTTTTTTTTCCTGGGCCTAAAGCAAAGTGGATCTTCACCTCCCAGTCGCGCGGTGCGTGGACTGTCGGACAAGCCGTTAACTACCGAACTCCCTTGTTTGAAGCTTACGACCGGTTCCAGCTGCCGCAAGTTACATTCCTATCGTAAAGGACCTCAGGTTTGTATAGAAACAAACATTCCTGCTCTCTGCGTATGCCTCCTGAATATCAGTTGTATTAGTTTTATTTTCTGTTCCCTCATATTTATTTGTTTATCACCTTTTCTTATAACTTGTTGGGATGGGGGAGGAGAGCTCATACTTTGTTGGGAACATTTATGAAAGTTATTTTTGTCTAAATATGGCAGCCAGATTTCTTATAACAAAATTGTTTTAAGGCTACAGGTTTGCTGCTTCATAATAATTAGTATAGAAGTACTGTCATGGTTCATAAAGAATACTACCTTATCAGTACAACAAGACTTAGTTTTATATATCAAAGAAACATATCAATAATGAAAATCTCATACTTTTTTCTTTGTTGTTTGGTACTTTTCAGAGGAGTGCCTGAGTTCCCTGAGTTCCAATTTTCCTTCCTTTTCCTCTGCTGCCATCTTGTTCTTTGGATTGTTGTAGAAGTGGTTGGGGGAGACCACCCAAGCTTATCCTGGAGGTTATCCTTGTGGACTTCCCTTGGCTTGAGAATTTTATTCTCCTTTAGAAGAAATGCCATTCTTTGATCTCTGCTAGAATAAAAGCACTAGAAGCTTTAGGGTAGCTGTAAGAGTTTTTCACTACCAAAAGCAAGAATTAACAGGAGGTTTAGCATGGTTCTCTCCAAGGTCCTTTTCAAAAAACATTCCTCATATTCATTTTCTAGTTTGCAGGGTTAATAGTTTCAACTACCTATTCAGGTTGAACTTTGGTTAGGCTTGAAGAATGAGCTTCGTTCCATCTACAAGAGGACACCTGTCGACCCCTGGTTGTATAGTGACAAAGTGGTGCTCCAAGCTGTTTTAGCTATCCCAGTGCTGACAAGCAGTTTGCTTCCTGCTTAGATTTACCGTTGGCTTGGGTTGGAGAAGAAACACGTTAAAAATATGGGTCTCTTCTCCCCCTTTGCAGCATTCCTAACTACATACAAAGTTGTAGCTATGTTTGTGATGGTTGGGCAAGCTGCACAAACTGAACACCCATCCAAAGACTCAGATCCGACTGTATTTTTTTCTGTCCTCTTACTATAAAGAGTTAGAGGGCAGATATAGAATATTTTACCATCGTCCTTGGATGGAGATTCTGCTACTTACTGATCTGCATTTCTTGCTCTTATAAGGAAAGACAACTGTGAAGAAGTTGTAATCCTCATGTTCTTATATATAATATGTAATGTACATACAGGCAGTCCCCTCCCCGGGTTACGCACGTTTGGGTTACGACGTTCCGAGGTTAAGGCACTTTTCAATTATTCATCAGATTTATTTTTCAGGGTTACGACGCCTACAACGCTCATCTGGCAGAAGAAATATGACACCAAAAATGCAAAATAATCAATATCTGAAGGTTTTCTTGATGCAAAATGCAATAAGAATGCAGTTTACATAGTTTTGAATGCACCCAAAGCATTAAAAGTAAGGTTTTCTTAGGATTTTTGGTGATGTTCTGGCTTATGACGAGTTTTCGTGGGTTACAACGCGTTCTCAAGAACGGAACCCGTTGTAACCCGGGACTGCCTGTATATATATTTGCCAAAAGTACAGGAAGCCTAGACTATGCAGAAATGATTCGAGCTGTTTTCAGACTTTTATAGTAAAATGGGTTTTTGTACAATGAACTTTTTTTTCCCTGACAGATATATACTTAGCTAATAGTCGCTTCGGCCGTTCCCAACAGAATTTCAAATCTCGCGGCACACGCGACAGGTAGGTCAGGTGGTCTACCTTACCCGCCGCTGGGTGGCGGATGTACGAACCACTCCCGTAAGCTTGTCAGATTTTTCTCTGTCGCGGGAACGATAACAACTGTTTTCGTTCTCTCGATAGTTTTCGATTCTCGCTTGACCTGGAGTTAATTTGGACTTCTTTTGGTGACGTATTCGCTTTGTTTGGCTTGGCATACGCTGATTGTGGACCGGTTTGATTTTGAGTTTGATTTTCTTCAACGATGTCTGATCTAGAATCGGTAGTTAAAACTTCGGTGTTGTTTAGGGTTTGCGTGAATGAAGGATGTAAGGTGAGGTTGCCGAAAGCTTCGGTAGACCCCCACACACGGTTTGCATGAAATGCAGGGGGAATGATTGTGCGTTTGCTAACCCTTGTAGTGAATGTAAGGGATTGAATGAAGAAGAATATAAGGCTCTCTCTTCTTATGTTAGGAAGTTGGAACGTGATAGAGTGCGTAAGGCTTCCTCTAGAAGTTCTAGCAGATCTAGAATGAGTGAGTTGGATGTGGATCCTAATAGTAACTAACGTAGAATTAGAACCTTCTTCCCCAAGTTGCAGCCCCGGCTCCCCGCACCGAAGCCGGAGATTCGCCTTCGGAGGCGGCAGCTCTGAAAGCCAAGAATCGTTCTGTGGATCAGAAGATTCGTCAGTTGGAAGGTAAGGAGAGTGTTAGTGATCAGTGCAGTGTCCCCAGTGTTGTGGAGGGTGCGTCTGACCGGCTCCTTAGTGCCTCTAGGCCTAGAACCTCTTCCAGACTCCCAGTTCCAGTGGAGTAGGAAAGTCGAAAGCCGCAGGAGGGCTAGGGAGAGCCCCCACCGGTCAGGCGTCCCTCGGCAGATCCTGAAGTACGCTCCCAGGCTGCCTCGGATCGCTACAAGAAGGAGCTCCTACGCCAATGCTTCTCCTCTTCGTCGTCTCCCTCTCCGAAGAGAGGTTGGAACTCCCCGGATGCGTCGCGCCCGTTGAAGAGGGCTTGGAAGGCTCCCTGCAGTCCTTTGGCTTCTAGTCCGGAGGTTTTCCCGGAAGAATCGTCGGTGGAGGCGAAGAAACACAAGAAATCCTGTGATCGTTCTTCTTCTCGCGCTCCGCGCTCGGCGCCTGCTTCCGAGGAAGAATTAGAAGATTCTCCTACGAGAGTACTCGCGGGACTTCAAGCTCAGATCACGGCGCTAGCAGACTCTCTAGCAGTTAGATAACGGTAGGAAGAAGGACGTTTCTCTTCCGATCAAGAGATCTAGGCGCCGCTCTTCAGAGGATCGTTCCTCCTTCATATGGGGAGGTTTCGTGATGAAGGTGGGGGCGGGGGCCCTTCGCTACGTGAGCGCCCACCGCTTCGCGGGAGCGCCCTCACTCGCGTGGAGCGCCCTGGCACTCGCATGTCGAGGCGCCCTCGCTCGCCTGCTCTTTTCAATTTCAAGGCGCCAAACATCGGTAGGACGCTCTATGGAGAAAGAAGTTTTTTCTCCAGATTGGATTCCCGCTTCCGGTAAGCGCACTGCACCTGCTCATCACGCGATTTCTTCAACTCCCTCGCGTGAGACTTCTCCTCAGCAGCCTCAAGATTTATAGAGGCGCCCTTATACAAGTAGGCGTTCTTCTTCCAGATGTCACTCTCCTCGAGTATCGGTCGTGACTTCTCTCCTGACAGGCATCTAGAGTCTGGTAGGAGTCGTGTGCATGATAGACGGCCTACTGTTAGCCGCTCCCGCAAGGTAGGCGCCAAGAGCCTACTGCACATAGCTCTCCTAGTAGGCGCTCGTCTCTTTTAAGGCGTCATACTCCTGATTAATTCTCCCTAAGGGCAGACAACAAAGAAGTTCTTTGCAAGCGGCCCCTTTCTCCGTTGGGTAGGCGCTCTCCCGCTTCTAGGCGCACTTCTCCTGACCGTTTGTCTCTGGTAGGCACCAGGAATCCCGGAAGCGCCCTTCTCCAAGTAGGCGCTCGTTAGTTTTGAAGCGCCCTTCTCCTGAATGTTACCCTCTTGTTAGACGTCAAGAGTCTCGCAAGCAGCCTTCTCCTAGTAGGCGCATTTCGCCTTCCAGTCGAACTTCCGTTGATCGTACGCAACTGGACAGGTATGGAGAGCCGCGCAAGCGCTCTGCTCTCGATAGGCGCTCTTCTCCTGGCAGCCGCTCGCCCCAGGATAGATGCATAGAGTATAGTAGGGCGCTCGCCTCCTCGTAAGCGCCTGCGGATGTTTCCGAGAATTCTCGGAGTAGGAGCCCTACCTCTCCTTCGGCTGAGATTCCGTATACCTCGAAGAGGGAGTCTCATCGTATACTTCCCAGATCTTCTCATCGTTCTCCAGTGGATGTGAACTCTTCTAAGAGAGGGCGTTCTCCAACCTCTCGCTCAACTCCTGCTAGGATCCCTTCGTCACCTAAGGATCTTCCGCGCTCGCCTCGACAAGACTCCTAGAAGGTTCGGATGAGGAACCGAACACTTCTGCTGCTGTCTCTTCTTACAAGAAGCTTACAGAGCTACTTTTACAAGTTTTTGGGGATTCCCTTACGCCTACGGCTCCTCCTTCTCCTCACTCACTTTTTTCAACGGCGAAGACAGCGAAGAGTTCTTCTTGTGTGAGGATGAAAGCCAACTCTTTCTATGAAGAAGGCACTGAGGAGTTTTGGTTCATGGATGGCTTCCAAGAAGAAGCGGGGAAAACGATGTTCGCTTTTCCTCCTTCGAAGTTATCAGGACGCGCTGGTTTCTGGTACGAAAACAGGAGAGCCCTTAGGATTGGGTCTACCGTCTTCGGCTGATTCGGATTTTTCGGCACTGGTAGATTCGACAAGGAGAACTGCCCTTAACTCTGCTAAGACGACTGGGCAATGAACGAATTGGATCATTTGCTCCAAAGGTATGTTTAGAGTGCTAGAAGTATTTAACTTCCTTGATTGGTCGTTGGGAGTCCTAGCCCAAGAAAATTGAAGTGCCAGAGTCAATTTCACCAGATGATCTTATATGTGTTTTGTCTGTGGACAAGTCAGTAAGAGACGGAGCGAGTGAAAATCGCCTCCCTTTATGGGGTCCGGCATCGTGAAGAAGAGGTCGGTTTACTGTTCCTTCTTAACGAAGTCGGTCTCCCATGCTCAGAGGTCTTCTTTGCTGTTTGCTCCTCTGTCTACTCAGTTGTTCCCGAAACATCGAGTGCAGGACATTTCGAGGTCACTTTCGGCCAAAGCCACCAGGACCTTTTGGCACAGTCGGCAAGAAAAAACCTCGCCCTTCCTTCCCTACCAAGGCTAAGAAGGAAAAGGCAAGTGTTCGAGAACCCTTTCGAGGGGCATCTTCATCAAGAACCTCTACGTTTAGAGGTCGTAGACCTTCAAGAAGGGGTAAGACTTTCGCCAAGTCTGTTAAAGCCCCCAAATAACTTGCAAGTCCTTCAAACAACGGTGGGCGCCAGACTCTTAGAGTTTGCAGAAGTCTGGGCCCAAAAAGGGGCGGATCCTTGGACCCTTTCTATTTGAGGAGAGGTTTACCTCATCCCTTTCGTCGAAAGACCTCCCTTGACGACCATCCCAAGGGAACTGACGGCCAGGTACAGAGACCCCATCATGAATCAAGCTCTCCATCTAGCAGTAGATCAGATGCTGGAGAAGGGGGCTACGAACTAGTGACAGACCTTCATTCATCGGGCTTCTACAACCGCCTTTTCCTAGTTCCGAAGTCCTCAGGGGGATGGAGACCGGTGTGGATGTAAGCGCCCTGAACTTCTTCGTAGAAAAGAAAAGAAAAGTTCACGATGGAAACGCCTTCATCAGTGCTGGCAGCGCTTCGTCCAGGGGACTGGATGGTTTCCTTGGATTTTCAGGACGCTTACTTCCACGTACCGATCCATCCTTCCTCGAGGAAGTTTCTCAGATTTCATGATGATGAAAATTTTTCAGTTCAGGGCTCTGTGTTTCGGCCTCTCGACGGCCCCTCAAGTGTTCACGGGGATTTTGAGGAATGTGGCTCAATGGCTTCATTTGAAAGGGGTGAGGATATCCATGTACCTCGACGATTGGCTAATAAGGGCCAATTCAGAAGATCGTTGTTTGAAGGACTTACAAAGTAACTTTAGAATTGACGAAGGCTTTGGGACTTCTCGTCAATTTCAAGAAGTCATCACTAATTCCCCGAGCAAGAGTGTGTGTATCTCGGGATACAGATGAACTCTCTGAGTTTTCGGGCTTTTCCCTCGCAGGAAAGGATAGCCCGAGGATTCGAGAGAGTAACAACCTTCTTAGGGAGAAGTATGCACAGTGAGGGAGTGGATGAGTCTGCTGGGGACACTCTCCTCTCTGGAGCAATTCGTTTCCCTAGGAAGGTTGCACCTGAGACCGCTCCAATTCTTTCTTCATCGGAATTGGAGTCGTCGTTCTCAGGATTTGACGTCTTCTCCCTGTCGTTATCCCAGGACATCAAGAAACATCTCTTATGGTGGACAGATCCCAACCTCTTTGCGAAGGGACTGTCTCTTCAATCACAGACCCCCAACCTGGTGTTGTTCTCCGACGCGTCGGACATGGGGTGGGGTGCAACTCTGGGAACCAACGAAGTGTCAGGTACCTGGGTGGGGGACCAGGTAGCCTGGCACATCCCCAACAGTGAAAGGAGTTGATGGCTGTGTGGTTGGCTCTGAAGGCTTTCGAGCCCAAAGTCAGAAGATCGGTAGTGCAGGTCAAACGCGGACAACACTACAGCTCTGGCATACATCAGGAAACAGGGGGGGACGCATTCCTTCTCCCTGTACGAGACAGCAAGAGACCTTCTTCTGTGGGCAGAAGAAAGAGGAATCAAGCTTCTCACCAGGTTCGTGCAGGGAGAAAGGAATGTAAGAGCAGATCTCCTCAGCAGGAAAGATCAGGTCCTTCCCACAGAGTGGACCTTCATCTGGATGTTATGCCAGAGCCTGTGGAAGTTATGGGGCAGGCACACATAGACCTCTTTGCCACGTCAAAGAACAAGAGGCTGGATCCTTACTGCTCTCCGATATCGGATCCAGAGGCAGTAGCAATAGATGCTCTTCTTCTAGACTGGAACGGACTCGACGTCTACGCGTTTCCCCCTTCAAGATCCTGGGGCTAACTATCAAGAAGTTCGTAGAGTCCGATTCAACGAGAATGACCTTAATCGCTCCCTTTTGGCCGGCCCAAGAATGGTTCACAGAGGTACTGGAATGGTTGGTGGACCTTCCAAGATCGCTCCCGCTAAGGAGCGATCTACTCAGACAACCCCACTTCGACAGTACCACAAAAATCTCCTCGCTCTCAGTCTGACTGGTTTCAGACTGTCCAAAGTTTGGTCAGAGCGAAAGGCTTTTCAGCAGCAGCTGCTAAAGCAATCGCAAAGAGCGAGGAGACCTTCCACCTTGCGTGTATACCAGTCAAAGTGGGATGTCTTCAGACGTTGGTGCAAGAGGAAGAACATTTCCTCTTCCAGTACCTCTGTGACCCAAATTGCGGATTTCCTTATTTTCCTCAAAGAAGAATGTCATCTGGTTGTGTCAACTATTAAGGGATACCGCAGTATGTTGGCGGCGGTATTTCGGCATAGAGGCTTATATCCGATGATAAGGACCTGCATGATCTTATTAGATCATTTGAAACCATTAAGCGTCCTCATGTAGTACCGAACTGGAATCTAGACGTAGTCCTACAATTCCTTGGATCGTCTAGATTCGAACCTCCTGGCTTAGCCTCTTTCAAGGACTTGACGAAGAAGGCTATCTTCCTTTTGGCCCTAGCTACAGCTAAAAGAGTGAGTGAGCTCCAAGCTATTGAGGGCAATGTAGGGTTTAAGGAAGATTCTATGGTATGTTCGTTTCTTCCAAGTTTCCTTGCAAAGAATGAAAACCCATCACGCCCTTGGCCCAGGAGCTTTGAAGTTCGTAGTTTATCTTTTCTAGTAGGGGAAGAGCCTGAAAGAACTCTTTGCCCTATGAGAATATGAAGTATTTCCTAAGAGGAAGGAAAAACTTAAGGCTAATCAAGATGTACTTTGGTGCTCCGTAAAGGACCCCACTCGGCCCATGTCGAAGAATGCTCTTTCCTTTTTTCTGAGAAGCCTTATTACAGAGGCACATGTTGCCTGTAAGGAAGATCAGTTTAGACTACTGAAAGTGAAAGCTCACGAGGTGAGAGCCATCGCAACTTCGCTTGCATTCAGAAAAATATGTCTGTACGGAACTTGATGGAGGCGACTTTTTGGAGATGCCAATCGGTTTTCGCAAACCACTACCTACGTGATGTAAAAAATCACATATGATAAACCTGCTTCGCCTTGGGTCCTTTCGTATCGGCGGATTCGGTGCTGGGGCAGGGAGCTAAACTTATCCTGTGTAAATTTTTTATATGTTACCCTATATTTTATATTGTTGTTTTTTGGTTGTCTGAAAGAGGTTGCAGGAGGCACCTCTTTTTGTCGTAATATTAACCCTTTGTATTTTGGTTAGGTGGTCTGGTGGGTTTTGGCTCCTTGCAGAGGTAGTGGTAAGGATCTGTTAGGTAAGCGGACAAGGTCCCTCTAAACAGCATCCGACCTTGGATTCTACCACAATAGGGGATCACATATCCCAGTGGTAGATCCGAGAGTCTTTCAGCATCAGGTCACGTCCTAGCTGTAGCTCTCCAGGCAATGCAGACTCAGAGATAGTATCTATGAAGTCTTCATCCTGAAAAGGTGAGAACCAAGGTTTTTATATCCTACAACATTAGTTGTTTCCCGTCTTACCTGTATTATTGAGCTGTCTCTTACCCTCCACCAAGGGTGCCAATCAGCTAAGTATATATCTGTCAGGGAAGTTCATGTACAAAAAATGATATTGTTAAACTACAATAAAGTTTTGTACATACTTACCTGGCAGATATATACGATTAATGGCCCACCCAGCCTCCCCTCAGGAGACAGGTGGAAGAGAAAAATCTGACAAGCTTACGGGAGTGGTTCGTACATCCAGCCAACCCAGCGGCGGGTAAGGTAGACCACCTGACCTACCTGTCGCGTGTGCCGCGAGATTTGAAATTCTGTCGGGAACGTCGGAGGACTATAGCTAAGTATATATCTGCCAGGTAAGTATGTACAAAACTTTATTGTAGTTTAACAATATCATTTTTACAATATACATTCACACTCCTGTATGATTT